>NC_068939.1:170024604-170257629 GCF_016801865.2 Culex pipiens pallens
CCATTGAGAAGAGACCTTTGAATAAAGGCACTTGTTACTTATGGACCACTTTTATTGAACTTTGTTTTCTTCTTCTTTCTCTCCGTTTCTTTACAGGTTAGTGCGTGCAATTATGCGAAAACATTCAAATGGACTCAGCTTTAAGGTAAAACACACACAATGGAGTCCGATTCAACGAGACACAGAAGGAGAGTTATAGAAAAATGGACCAAATTCCGAAATTATATCCCCACACCGGCGTAGTGGATTATATATATGTGTGTTTATAATGGGCGGTTAAGTGCCCATTCAGGTGGTTCGAGACCCTTGAAGGCGTCCGGCTTTTGGTTCGGCTTATCGAAGCCGGAATTGCCCAAAGCTTTGTGAGCCGCCAAAATGCCAACCTTAATAGTTACAATTATATCCCAAGGGAGGTTTTCTTCTAATGATGGTGGTAACCTTTATTGGTAAAAGTTGGCATAATTAAAACTGGGATTAAATGTTTGAATAATGGTTATTTGAACAATAAATAATATCCCTTGAGTTAAAATTTTAATTTAAATTTCAGATAAACAAAAAAACTTGACGATTTGACGACTTGGCGACTTGACGACTTGGCAACTTGGCGACTTGACGACTTGCAACTTGACGACTTGACGACTTGACGACTTGACGACTTGACGACTTGACGACTTGACGACTTGACGACTTGACGACTTGACGATTTGACGACTTGACGACTTGACGACTTGACGACTTGACGACTTGACGACTTGACGACTTGACGACTTGACGACTCGACGACTTGATGACTCGACGACTTGACGACTTGACGACTTGACGATTTGACGACTTGACGACTCGACGACTTGATGACTTGACGACTTGACGACTTGCCGACTTGACGACTTGCCGACTTGCCGACTTGACGACTTGACGACTTGACGACTTGACGACTTGACGACTTGACGACTTGACGACTTGACGACTTGACAATTTTGACAATTTTGACAATTTTGACAATTTTGACAATTTTGACAATTTTGACAATTTTGACAATTTTGACAATTTTGACAATTTTGACAATTGTGACAATTTTGACAATTTTGACAATTTTGACAATTTTGACAATTTTGACAATTTTGACAATTTTGACAATTTTGACAATTTTGACAATTTTGACAATTTTGACAATTTTGACAATTTTGACAATTTTGACAATTTTGACAATTTTGACAATTTTGACAATTTTGACAATTTTGACAATTTTGACAATTTTGACAATTTTGACAATTTTGTCAATTTTGTCAATTTTGTCAATTTTGTCAATTTTGACAATTTTGACAATTTTGACAATTTTGACAATTTTGACAATTTTGACAATTTTGACAATTTTGACAATTTTGACAATTTTGACAATTTTGACAATTTTGACAATTTTGACAATTTTGACAATTTTGACAATTTTGACAATTTTGACAATTTTGACAATTTTGACAATTTTGACAATTTTGACAATTTTGACAATTTTGACAATTTTGACAATTTTGACAATTTTGACAATTTTGACAATTTTGACAATTTTGACAATTTTGACAATTTTGACAATTTTGACAATTTTGACAATTTTGACAATTTTGACAATTTTGACAATTTTGACAATTTTGACAATTTTGACAATTTTGACAATTTTGACAATTTTGACAATTTTGACAATTTGACGACCGGAATTGTAGTTTTTTTACCATAAATGTTTTTATTTTAGTAAAATATGACTTGATTCAACAAAAATAAAGTCTTAACAATGCGATTTTAAACCTTCTGCTTCATTTTCCACGCTCAAGTGCACTAAAATTAATACAAAAAATAACCTTTGTAATTTAATTAGATCGCTCTATTTCGTGACGGCCGTAAAAAGCGGCAAACCCACTGAACTGAAACTAGCTCAGCAAAAAAACTACTCCATTTCCACACCAACCGATCATTACAATTATGATAATTTCTTCTACGGCTCAGTCTTTTTTTGCTCCTACTTCCCTCAAGGGGGTTTTCCTTCTAGCCCAAAGGAGACCCTAGAGGCCCCTTTAGAACGGGTACTACATTGTATGCAAAGTGACCCAGCCAACCTTCGGCGAAGGGGTTACACAAGCTCCTTATTTGGGAATTCTTGGCATGCTTGAGTTCTAGCCCTCTAGACTCTGGAACGAAACTGGTTTAGGCATGGAAAACGGAAAAATTTGAAATCTTAAATATAAAAAAAATGCATGAATAAAATTTTAAACTGTAAAGTTTAAATTAAATTATCCGGCGACCATGCATAAATCTATAAATACTGGAGTGAAGTTAAAATTACATTTTTTTAAATCTGGCAACCCTGTCATAAGATATTGCCACTTTAGCCGAATTTGTGGAATATTTAAATCTGAAAATTGTGCAATTAGATGAAAATGAGTTTTTAATTCTAGAGTAGATGGAAGTTTTGAAAATAAAAAATCTGGAAAACTGGGAACACTGCCAAAAGATACCGTGAAGAAATCAAATAATTAAATGCATGAATGAAAATTTAAACTGTAAAATTAAAATTAAATTATCTGGCAACCATGTCTAAATCTATAAATACTTAAGTGAAGCTAAAATTACATTTTTTTTTAAATCTGGCAACCCTGTCGTAAGATATTGCCTCTTTAGCCGAATTTTTGGAATACTTAAAGCTGAAAATTGTGCAATTAGATGAAAATGAGTTTTTAATTCTAGAGTAGATGGAAATTTTTAAAATAAAAAATCTGGAAAACTGGGAACATTGCCATGAGAAATCGTGAAGAAAACCAATCAATGAAGAAAATCTAGCTTCCAACTTTTCCGTGCAAATCGCTCCCAGAAGGGTTGCGCCAACATTCTTTCCGACCAATTCGGGATGCAGAAGCAGAAGGGGATCGACTCCATTTATCCAATTAGAGGTCGATCGGCGTGGCGGCCGGCAGGGTCGTTTGGGCTAGTTTAACCCATTAAGCTGGTTGTGGCTTAAGGGCTGCAAGTGCGCTCAGAGCAGAAAGTGCAAAATCGATTTTCACTTCATGCCTCGCACGGGTTTGGCGGATTATGCAGAGAGCAAAAGTGAACCAGAATGAGGTGTTGATTGGAGGAGTCTTGCAAAGTGATTGGAGTCTTGGGGAAGTTTTCTTGGCCTCAATGCTGCTCAAAATGAAATTTATAGGTTGAAACGATAAAAAAGGTGAAAAACGATAAAAAACGATAATAACTTTTAGAATGATAAAATCGTTAACACGTTGCTTTCAAAGTGTTCCCATTTGTCAATACCACCAATCAGGTGCTCTCAATCGACGAACTCTTCGTCTTCCATTTTTTTTTATTTTAGAGAAAAAATAATCCGTGCACAAAACAAGTCCAAAAAATTCTAACAGATCAAAAGTTCAAAAGGACAAAAGGACAAAAGAACAAAAGGACAAAAGGACAAAAGGACAAAAGGACAAAAGGACAAAAGGACAAAAGGACAAAAGGACAAAAGGACAAAAGGACAAAAGGACAAAAGGACAAAAGGACAAAAGGACAAAAGGACAAAAGGACAAAAGGACAAAAGGACAAAAGGACAAAAGGACAAAAGGACAAAAGGACAAAAGGACTAAAGGAATAAAGGAATAAAGGACAAAAGGACAAAAGGACAAAAGGACAAAAGGACTAAAGGACAAAAGGACAAAAGGACAAAAGGACAAAAGGACAAAAGGACAAAAGTACAAAAGGACAAAAAGACAAAAGGACAAAAGGACAACAGGACAAAAGGACAAAAGGAAAAAAGGACAAAAGGACAAAAGGACAAAAGGACAAAAGGACAAAAGGACAAAAGGACAAAAGGACAAAAGGACAAAAGGACAAAAGGACAAAAGGACAAAAGGACAAAAGGACAAAAGGACAAAAGGACAAAAGGACAAAAGGACAAAAGGACAAAAGGAAAAAAAGGAAAAAAGGACAAAAGGACAAAAGGACAAAAGGACAAAAGGACAAAAGGACAAAATGACAAAAGGACAAAAGGACAAAAGGACAAAAGGACAAAAGGATAAAAGGCCAACAACGAATGAAACGTCAAATTTGTTAGAAAAAAATAAAAAAAATAAATGAAAACAAATTTTTTATTAATTTTCTAAGCAAGTAAATTGAAAATATTTGTCCAAACTTGTACATCTACTTCCAAAGCTGTTTTACCTTACCCAAAACCCCAACCAGCAGTGTCGCTCGTCTATTCAAATTTCTTTCCAGCTCCGACTCCCATTCATCAATTTCGCATGAATTATTCATGCCGTGTGTCGCTTTGATCTCCTTTCGACGCGCTGTCGGCCGGTATGTTTTTGTTTCTTTCTTCCCTTTTTGCGAAATTCTTCGTTTTCTTCCTTTTTAGACTTTTTTTGTTGTCTAGTGTTGTGTTGTTGTTGCGGTGCTCACAAATTTCGTAATTTTGCTCTAGTTTATTTATTTTTTGTTGGCACTTTGTCGCGTCCCACACACTTGCTCAAAGTCGCGAAAAAAAAACCCGCGATGGGAAATCCCTTGAAGTCTTGCTGTCGGGGTTGAGGTGGGAGAAATGGATAATTTATGTGTGCACCTTTTGAATAATTCAAATCAGGCGGGGGGTTTCGCGCTCAACACTCAACGGCGACATTCGTAGCAGTTGTCAGTCATATTTGAACGTGTCTCGCGTGTGTGTATGTTTTAAAAATAGACCGCGCTAGGCAAATATTGGTTTTGCTCTCGTTTTTACTTCTATTTTCTTTTTTTTCTGTCAGCACGATTTGCGAACACACATTCCTTCGTGGAATGCGAATGATTCGTAGTACTTGAGCTATGAATAAGACTGGTATTAAGTCTGTGCACGGAGAGAAATTCCTTCGACAAAATCGCGAACTTGCGCTGACGAATCGGAAAAAGAACTATTGTTTTAAATTTTGTCTTAATTAAAAACAAAGGTTTTATAAACACATTTTCTTAACAATATTTTTTAATCAATTCATCAACACATTTTTAAAATTTTTATGACGAAATTTTCTTCCGTGTCTGTATCTTAATTTTAGCTCTGAAAGCGTTTTTTTATATAAGAAGCAGCTTTTTAAATTTGCAGTAGTTTCAATTTCCCCTTAAAAAAGCTTTCAAGCGTCTTCAAACTCACCCGCGGAATCGATTTGGCGTAAAAACGATCGTTAAATCACGAAAAAGCCACCTTTTCACCACCATTGCGCCGAGCCTTTCGGGATTAGGATCTCCCGCGCAACCCGGAGTGTCCGGACTGTTTCGAAGCTGTTACTTTTATGTTTCGATTAATGGCGTCCGATAGCGAAATTGCCGGGTTGCCGGGCAGCAGGAAAATAAAAGTAAAATCGCTGCCTTCGCCGCCAAATGACGATTTTGGGGTTGATGCCTTTTTTTCTCACCAAAAGAGTGACTTGAACAGCTAGCGACGAACCTCCCTCCTCCGACGAATGCTCGAAAATGCATTCATCACTATCATCTTCAGCGGTGAGGCTGCTGTCTTCTTCTTCTTTTTCGACGATAATAAAAGAATGCGAATTTGATTAAAGGTTTCCGTTTCAACGAGGGGAGCAAAAAAAAACCTCGTCCTCTCTCGATCGATGGGAAATCAATGCCAAATAATAACGATAATTTAACGAACTGCTACAAGCAGTAATGTAAACGAGATCGGTTCGCCACCACCAAGGTGGTCTCGTTAAGAGAGTTACGTTTTTAGTTCTTTTTTTCGAAATTTTGCAAGTGGATCTCCCGGAGGTGCTGGTGCAGTTTCCTTCGTTGCGGTTTTCGTCAAAGTTCGACGTGTTGTCAGCAAAAACAAAATGATGAAACATGACATAGGAGAGAGTGACCAAGATAGTGACATCAATTAAATTTTTAAAAAGATAGAGAGAGAGAGAGAAAGATGAGTGAAAAGCTGCAGGTGGATTGTAGTTATTAGATTACGTAACGCATCGTAACGTGTTTATTCAATTACGTAATGTAAGAAAGATCACCACCAAACACTTTAAAAATGTTATCTTCAACACGCTGAAGCATTTTTATTGAATTTTGTCGAGGCTTCACTAATTTCGTAACGCTTTGTAATATTCCGTAACGCAATCACTAAATTACGGATGATGAGTATGTTCCTCAACAATTTGTCGTTGACAAGATCAAAAAAAGCTGCAATTTTAATAAGCTGTGGCATTATTTTTAATTTTGTTAATTCATGGTTTCTTAACGCTCCGTAACGCAATCACTCAATTGCTAAATGTGAGTAAATCACTTATTCATTTGTTGTGGACAAGTTAAAATTGTAGTTTTCTTACATACAGTAACACAATTATTGATTATGTTGCAGTTTAAATGGTTTCGTAACGCTTCGTAACACTTCAAAACGTAATTACTCAATAACGTAATGCGATTATGTTTCCTGCCATTTTTTTGTTGGTAGATTTAAAATATTTAATCTTATTACACTATATGCGTTATTTGAATCACACTTATTTTTTTCGTAACGCTTAATATCGTAATCAATAAATTACATTACCTGTAAATGTTATCTCTTTGTTGTTAACGTGTTTGCGATTTGTAATATGAGAACACGCTGGAGCATAGCTTTCTATAGCGTTGGAGGTTCATTGGTTTTGTAACGCTTCGTAACGTCATCACTCAATTTGAGAATGCTCCTCTAGATGGTGTTTTTGAGAAGTTTGAAATTTTTTTTACGTAACTAGCTGTATTTTTAGCATTGCTTCCAATATTGTTGAAGATATAAAAATTTCGTAACGCATATAACTCAATTGCGTTATGTGGGGTTGTCCTTCTTCAATCTGTTTTAAACAACTTTCGATTTAGTAATCTGCTAAGCAAAAAATAATAATTTAGGTTCTAGTGTTGAGATATCAGAGCAATTCCAGTTCAAATCAGGAATTTTTCTGGTACTTTTGTACCCGACTCTCTCCGATTTCAATGAAACTTTGTAGACATGTTATACTAAGCCTATATAATCCTTTTTTGTGTATATGGAGCCGATAGTACTCGAAAATAACATTTGAGAAAGGTGTAAGTGTTTCAAATATTTTTGTAATTTTAAAATTACTGTATCTCGAAGCCGTTGCATCGTATCAAAAAGGGGTCAAAGACAAACTTTTAGGAAATTGGACGGGCTTTCTGAAAAAAAAATACACTGAAACAAAAATACACGCCACTTCTATGAGATGTTTTGATTTTTAAGTTTAAAAATTAAATTTCAAGGTGATGTCACGATTTTTTTTCGTTCAAAATGTTTGAGGAAATAGCTTAAGATGTTACAAAAAGACTGACGAAAAACTAACTTAATCCACCTAAGTGGTTGGTGCCTTCCTCGCTCTTTTCCAACAATGAGTGATATGTGATATGATGGGTTTGGACACAAATTTCGTCTAATTTCGTTAAGTTCCGGAATACAAAAAACACACATATCACTCAAGGGCTCATAAGTGGCATCTTAAGTGGTCATAGCTTGAGACAGGGTTGCTAGATCTTCAATGTTTTAGACTCGTTGGAAAAATCTTTCGATTACCTAACCATCGGTGGGTCGGATGATGGATCCGGACATTGTTTACATACATTTAAGTGAGATCCGGCTACAAAAAAAAGTACATAAATATCACTTAAGTGGTCAGAGCTCGAGACAGGGTTGCCAGATCTTCAATGTTTTAGACTCGTTGGAAAGGTCTTTCGATGACCTAACCAACGATGGGTCGGATGATGGATTCGGACATTGTTTACATACATTTAAGTGAGATCCGGCTACAAAAAAAGTACATTAATGTCACTTAAGTGGTCAGAACTCGAGACAGGGTTGCCAGATCTTCAATGATTTAGACTCATTGGAAAGGTCTTTCGATTACCTTACCAACGATGGGTCGGATGGTTGATTCGGACATTGTTTACATACATTTAAGTGAGATCCGGCTACAAAAAAGTACATTAATGTCACTTAAGTGGTAATAGCTTGAGACAGGGTTGCCAGATCTTCAATGTTTTAGACTCGTTGGAAAGGTCTTTCGATTACCTAACCAACGATGGGTCGGATGATGGATCCGGACATTGTTTACATACATTTAAGTGAGATCCGGCTACAAAAAAGTACATAAATATCACTTAATTGGTTATAACTCGAGACAGGGTTGCCAGATCGTCAATGTTTTGGACTCTTTGGAAAGGTCTTTCAATTACCTAACTAACGATGTATAACAGAATGATGTTTGGTTCAGTTTACTGCCATTTATTCAACTTCCAAAAATATGCGAAAACACATTTTTATACATAACTTTTGAACTACTTATCGAAACTTCAAAAAATTCAAAAGCACCGTATGGGACCCTAAACCAAGTTGAATGCAACTGGTTTGGTCAAAATCGGTTCAGCCAGTGCTGAGAAAACTGCGTGACATTATTGGTCACATACACACACACATACACACACACATACACACACACATACACACAGACATTTGTTCAGTTTTCGATTCTGAGTCGATATGTATACATCAAGGTGGGTTTTCGAGCTTTAAATAAAAAGTTCAATTTTAGAGCAGGATTATAGCCTTACCTCAGTGAGGAAGGCAAAAATGCAGGATGGCATGTCTCTCCTAAAAAAATGCAAAAATCATTTACTAAAACTGTTTTTTTGAAAAGTGGTCTAAACGTCAAATTTTTTTAAACCCGATACCCACTATCGATTCCCCAGACAATTATACATAAAAGTCTCCATATTTACCATTGTCCTAAGTCCAATCCATGGAAAGATACAGCGGTTTTTAAAATAAAAATGTTGAAACAATAGGATTTTTTGTGGTTTTTGGCAATTTCTATATGACAGACATGATTTTTCAGTCTCGTAAATATTTCTATCAGAAAGCTCGTCCAATTTCCAATAAGTTTGCCTTTGATAGCTTTTCAATCTGACTCGTTTTAATATTTACATAAGCTTATTTACTATCCAGGTTTCTACCACACTGAAAAAAATATTCTATTTTCAGTTATGAGCAATGTAATCAAACATATATCTGTAAGCTCATACATCCAATTGAAAAGCTGTCAAAGGCAAACTTATGGGAAATTGGACGAGCTTTCTGGTTAAAATATTTACGAGACTGAAAAATCAAGTCTGTCGTATAGAAATTGCAAAAAAAAAACACCAAAAAAAACCTATTATTTCAACATTTTTATTTTTGAAACCACTGTATTTTCCCATGGATTGGACATAGGACAATGGTCAATACAGAGACTTTTATGTAAAATTGTCTGGGGAATCGATTCCCACTATCGGTTTTTTTTTTAATTTTGACGTTTAGACCACTTTTCAAAAAAACAGTTTTAGTAAATGATTTTTGTATTTTTTTAGGAGAGATATACCATCCTGCATTTTTCGTCAGTCTTTTTGTAACATCTTAGGCTAATTCCTCAAAAATTTTGAACGAAAAAAAATTGTGGCATCACCTTGAAATTTAGCTTTAAAACTTAAAAATTAAAAGATCTCATAGAAGTTGCGTGTATTTTTGTTTCAGTGTATTTTTTTCAGAAAGCCCGTTCGATTTCCTACAAGTTTGTCTTTGACCACTTTTTGATAAGTTGCATCGAGATACAGTTATTTTTAAATTACAAAATACAAAAATATTCTCAAATGTTATTTTCGAGTACTGTCGGCTCCATATACAAAAAAGTACCAGAAAAATTCCTGATTTGAGCTGGAATTTCTCATCAATGGTTTCGTTACGCTTCACGTCATCACGGAATGTGAGTTTATTGCTCACCAGTTTGTTCTGATTTGGTTATCTTTAAAAATCTCTAGGATTTTCAAAAGTTTTAATTAAAGTTAGGTTTCGTAACGCTTCATAACGTACTTACTCAATTACGTGATTTGAGAATGTTACCAGTAATTTTGTTGTTAACAAGTGTTGAATCTGTATCCTTTTAAAACGCTGTAGCCTTTTTTTTAATTGTGTTGACGATTAGTAACGCTTTGTAGCGCACCCACGCAATTAGGAAATTTTATAATGTTCATAATTAATTGTTGGTGACATTTTTTTTTAAACGGCAATTAATGAAAACCTGTACACTGAATTAAAAAATAACCAAATTCCTTAATTGCCTCATTTTCTTATTAAGTACAGTCAAACCTCGCATAGTGCGCAGGCGTTACGCTTTGTATTTCGTCGATTTCTCAAACATGGTATAATGTATTTGCAATCTTTTTGAAGCAATTTGTTCGTCTTGTTCCAATCTACAATAAGCTTTAAACGGATTGCAAAAATATTATGTCTTTCTAGAGAAATCGAAGAAATAAAAAGCGTAACGCCTGCGCACTATGCGAGGTTTAACTGTAATCCAAAAAACCCAATTATTAAATAAGGAAATGAGACAAAATTCCAAGAATTTAGGAATTTGGTCCTTTTTTTATTTCAGTGTACCATTAACTTAATAGATTCGCTCGAAGACGATTATTTCAGCGGATTGCAGACTGGATTTCGCCATGTTATTGTGATGATTTTCTACCTAAGGTTGCTGTGGAATGGATCAAAACATGACAGCGCACCGTTTTTAAGGGGACTTTGGAAATTCTCCTTGCTTTTAAGGGGACATGGGAAATTTTCCGCGGTACGTAACGCTTTATTACCTTATCCATTCAATAACTTGATGACAATTTCAAAACATTTGACAAGATCGAAAACATAGTCCAAAAATCGGCACCGCTCCCCTAACCCCCTTTCGAAGACCACAACTCCCAAAAAAGGTGCACTTTTTTCCCTGCACCAAAAGTGCAATGAAGCGTTATGAAACGGTTCGAAAACATGTGCAATTTTGACACACGCGCGACACGACAAAAACAAAAAGAAGAAGAGAAGAAGGCCCCTCTTCGTGTGCGAGCAACCGAAAACGGATGATTTAATTGAACATCAGGATTATTCAGATTGGATTACACCGCGGACTTGGGTCTTGTTTTCACTTGTCATGTACCTGGGTTCTGTCGTTGTTGTTGTTTCCTGCGCAAGGGGTTCCGAACACTGGTGTGAAACACGTTTGTTGGTCCGCGCACAGTTGAACTGTAATTTGGGGCGTGAAAAGGCTGATTCCCACCGCGGTCAGTTAATTAATAAAGTTTTTGCTTTCTTGTTGTTCGAAAACATGCAATTTGAGCCTGCACACAATGTTGCAAATTTGCGCGTTGACAGTTGTGCGTTACGCCATCCAAGATGGCGACGCGCGCGTACGCGCGTCACGATTCTCATGGCCAACTGAGCGACCTCAATCGCTTTGAAATTGTTACAACTTTATCAAAAGTGCTTTCTTTCGACCACAACCTCTCGCAAACAATTGAAATTGGTCTTGAAAATCATCGTGGCACCATTTTTCTTCAACCTGTAGCTTTCCCATAATCATAAAAGGTATCAAATCTCACCGAAGAAATAACAGGGTCACTCGCCCAGACCGGCCAGTTCCGGTTGACGGCTGAGTGACGTTCTCAGGTCCCCGCGCCGAAAAGGTGAGACCCGCGCAACCGGAAACGAGAACATATTAAAATTTATGGTAATGATAGACAGCGCGCCGGCGGCAGCGGCTTGGCTTGAGAAAAGACCATTTATCATGAGAGTGGGGAGCTATTGGTGGGGGAAAAGTGTCTCAAGCTAATGGTTATGCTGGATTGTTTCTTCTGCTGGGAGTGCTTGTAGAAAAATTTAGAAAATTGTTGAATTTTGTTTATTTTCAGCACATCACAAAAATTCTAGAATTTTCAACATGCTATGCTATGCTATGCACGTCACAAAAAAATCTAAAATTTGATTGGTCTGTTGGAAGATTTTGTGAGTGAGTATGTAAGTGAATAGATGAGTGTGTGAGTGAGTGAGTGAGTAGGTGAGTGAGTGTATTAGTGAGTGGATGAGTGAGTGAGTGAGTAGGTGAGTAGTTTAGTGAATAAGTGAGTGAGTTAGTCAGACAGTAAGTAAGTGATTAAGTGAGTAAATGGGTGAGTGAGTAAGTGTGTAAGTTAATAAGTGAGTAAGTGAGTAATTGAGTGAGTGGGTAAGTGAGTAAGTGAGTAAGTGAGTAAGTGAGTAAGTGAGTAAGTGAGTAAGTGAGTAAGTGAGTAAGTGAGTAAGTGAGTAAGTGAGTAAGTAAGAATGTAAGTATTGCCCTAAATCATATCAACCGGAAATTCAAAATTTCAAATTTTGAAATGATTTTCGCCAAATTTACATCAAATCACCAAGTCACAAAACACCCATTCCCTGCCAACTGCCATCGCACCGTGGCCTCTTTGACCCACTGAAATCACTCATCGCTGACGGACGTCGCTAATCACACATTTCCCTGTCTGTCTGCGGGCTCCAATGATGGCAAAATCTCCAAACGACGGTCGAGCTCCGCGTCGATAAATTTTCATTAAAAAGCTCTGCCGGGAAACGCAAGTTCGCAGCGCTAATTTACGACGTGTACGCACGCAAATCGTCAGATTTCCTCCGGCGACGGCGACGAACGAAGATGTTTGGAACACTATTGGAAAATTAAATTATCATTTCCCTTCTCCAGAAAGAGGGGAGTTGGGGCAGACAACTAACGAAAATGAACTTGTCTTTGCAAATGATGCAAAAAATTAGAGGGACAAGGGTAAATTAGGCTTAACAAAAGTTTTTCCATCGTTTTAAAACATTTTATCGTTTTTATCGTTTATACCGTTTTTTATCGTTTTTATCGTTTTTATCGTTTTTGCGATTTTTAAGCTTTTTTGACAACTCCAGCATGCCCAATCGAGGGTTAACCCCCTACCCAAAAGGAAAATGTCCATTTCACGAGGTGGGAGTAAAATTGCTTCGAGCGTCCGATAATTTCTTCTATTGCATTTATTAAATCACATCCTCTTTACGACCGTCATTACTCACTCACTAACTCGAGGAGGAAGGCATGACTTGGCTTAGCATTTCGTGTCTCGTGTGAGATGTTGGCTGTGAGATGACCGCGGCTAAGCGGCGGACTGTTGAGCTAGGGTCTCCGAGCACGGTTGATTGTTTTTAATTTATTTATCAAATTGAAATTGCCCCCTCGGAAGATAGACAGGAAAGGGGTAACTGAAGGTTGGTCGTTATTAGACAGTCTTTACTTGATGGTACTAGAAGAAATGGTACTAGAAGAAAAAACTTATTTTAAATTAAAAAAAACTTGAAATTCAAATGTTAAATACGACCTTTACAAAAAAAATAGTCAAATTACTAAAACTAATTTTTTTCTTATTTGTTTCAAAGCTTCGTGAAGTGATAACAAACATATCTTATTTTAATTGTAATTTATTTTTTGAATGCAAAGTTGAGGAAATAAAACATAAAAAAGAAGTAAATTTTCACGTTTAAATTTCAATGTTCCCTTCTTTACATATGTTTACTGAGCGGTTTTTAAAAATAATTCTATAAAATTTTGTTTTTAAGAGGATCATTTAAAAAAAAGTTACCATCATATGTCGAATTTTCTGGCTAAATTTACAAATCTTTTCATGTCATTTTACATTGCATGTGAAAAATCTGACACAAATTAAAAAAAATATTCTATGAAATTTTGTTTTTAAGAGGATCATTTAAAAAAAAGTTACCATCATATGTAATATTTTCTGGCTAAATTTACATATCTTTTCATGCAATTTTACATCCCATGTGAATTTACATATCTTTTCATGTAATTTTACATCACTTGTGAAAAATCTGACACAAATTGGTATCTGGTATGTTTTTAACTTGACTAACTAATTAAAATTAAAATAAATAATCCCAAAAGCAAATCCTCAGAATTTCTTTTGTTAAAATGACAAAAAAGTAAAAAAAAACAAAATTCCTTTCTGTGCAATCCCATAGTGCACCAGCCACTTCAACTGCACATTCCACCCCAGTGCAGTCCCACTAGTTCCGCGAATGTCTCAACGTTCTCCAATCGTCCACGAGTCGACCGCTGATCATATTCCGTCAGGAAGGTTCACCGCTAATGTCACCCCCGCAACCTCCCAAGAGACACGACACCACGCGGATCCGACAAGACCAGATCGCAAGCCGGAATTTTCACGCCATCTCGGAGGCCGTGGCCAGGTGGCGAAAACGGGGACCTGTTTGCTCATTTGCACTTTTCCGTTCCGAGTTCGGGGGGACTCACGAAGATCTGGTCGAGGATCGTCTCCAGACGTTGACGATCATGACGGTGGGAAGTTTGAGCCGTTGCAGCGTGTTCAAAGGGGGGGAAATTGTCAATTATTGGACGGTAATTCGATAAGGTAAATTGAGATGTTGGCTAATTTTGCTACTTTTATTAACATTTCGTTTTTATCGTTTCTAATAAAAGGAAACATGCAAGTGCAATAATTGCCAAATTACCCCTGAACTGCATGTGCCATATGCATCGCGTGGGAGCCACCGACATTAACATATTTGGCACACACGTGGTTTCCCTCTGAAATTGGCCGCAGCAGAAGCTTCGAAAGGGGGGGAAAGAAGCGCGCGATGGCAATCATATCGGCTTTTTCCCATCAAACTGCGAAGACCTTCGAGGTGTTCTCCAAGTCGGGACCACGTAGACATCAACCAGGCAAGGTGATGATCTATTTTAGGACATAGATCGTAAATCGCGCGTGTTTGTGTCTGGCTGAGGTTTTGAGACGATCGCACGACAAGTTGCCGATCGGTGCGAGATGAGATGCACGATCATCTGCATACAATGTTGCGTTGAAGGGGGACGATGATTGAGGGTGCCTGTTTGGTGGGATTGACAAATGGGAACGCATTGAAATCGGTGGAATTTGATTTATTTAAGAGTTTTCTAATGTTTTTAAAGTTTTATCGTTTTTACCGTTTTTATCGTTTTTACCGTTTTTATCGTTTTCTTGAGTTTTCATCGTTTTTAACGTATTTATCGTCTTAAATTGTTGTTGTTTCCGCTTTGAATATATATTTCATGCTTTTCCATCACTTTTTTCCGATTATACGGTTTGAAAGTTTTTAATGTTTATCGTTTTGAGTTTTTGTCCCTTTTTATACAATTGTGCCTTTCGGTGATTGCATCCGTTTTTGATTTAGAAAAATAAAATTGGCTACAAACGAGAATCGATAAAACAAATATCAAAACTCGTATCCACTGTAAAACTAATTTTTTTTTCTCAATTAAACGGAAAATTATGAATTGAAATAAGAAAATTGATTCGCATTTGTTTTTATTCCAGTCAGTAATTTTAAATAAATTGTTTCTAGATGAATTTTCAAATCTGCCTCTAATTTTCAGGAAAATTAAAAATGGGTATTTTTGAATGTTGTTAGGCCATTGCGAATATTTTTCAGAGCTTTCTTAAACTTTTTTTTACTATTTCAATTAATTTATCCTCACTGGGTTGTTGTTTAACAAAATTTAGGATAATTTTCCATTTTTTTAAATCATCAATAGCTTAGTGTATCTAAATCATACAAGAATTTAACCATCATGGATGAAACAAATCTTGAATTATTGCTATACGCCTCAAACTCAAAGTATTTACTCTGTTTATAAATAGCTCCAGGACCAATTGAAAAAATTCTAACCTAAATAAATCAAAACTCCATAACATTTTTCTAAGCAATATTTTTGATCTATTTTTCTACTGGTATTCCTATCGTTTTTTGTCCTTTTGTCCTTTTGTTCCTTTTGTCCCTTTTGTCCTTTTGTCCTTTTGTCCTTTTGTCCTTTTGATCTGTTTCATTTTTTCATTTTTATTGTTTTTCTTGATCTGTTCAATTCTTTTTTTTTTTGTTTTTCTATAAAGCTCTTGTCCTTTTGTCCCTATTGTCCTTTTGTCCTTTTGTCCTTTTGTCCTTTTGTCCTTTTGTCCTTTTGTCCTTTTGTCCTTTTGTCCTTTTGTCCTTTTGTCCTTTTGTCCTTTTGTCCTTTTGTCCTTTTGTCCTTTTGTCCTTTTGTCCTTTTGTCCTTTTGTCCTTTTGTCCTTTTGTCCTTTTGTCCTTTTGTTTTTTTTTATTTTTTCTGCAATCTGAAAGATATATTTTGAATTTTTCTTCATTTTCTCACAACAATCTGCAACAGACAGGTGCAGGGCCGTATCTAAGGGGGGTGTTATGGGTGTTCAACACCCCCCATGGAAAAAATGGCTTACACCACTAACGCCCCGATAAAGACACGGCCCGAAGGGCCGCCATTTTTTATGACTATCAAAGTTTGACACCCAGGGAAAAACTTCACTCTCACTAGATACGCCATCAAGTGAAAACTCAACTCTCAGTAAATACGCCCTCATAAAAACATTTGACGCTAAGAAAAAACTCCACTTTCCCAAAACACGCCCTTCTAAAAATATTTAAAATAACTATTTTCGTTGACGCCAAGAGAAAAACTAAACGCTTACTCAATACGCCCTCATGAAAATATTTGCAAAAAACCCAACTTTCATTAAATACGCCCTCAAGAAAATTAAAAAAAACTTTAATCGTTGACGCCTTGAGAAAAACTAAAGTCTCGCTTAATACGCCTTCATAAAAATAGTAAATAAAAACTTTGATCGCTGACCCCTTGA
Source organism: Culex pipiens pallens (assembly GCF_016801865.2). Classification (NCBI taxonomy): domain Eukaryota; kingdom Metazoa; phylum Arthropoda; class Insecta; order Diptera; family Culicidae; genus Culex; species Culex pipiens. The sequence goes on from NC_068939.1 coordinate 170,041,174, forward strand.
AAAAACTCAACTTGCACTAAATACGCCCTCAAGAATATATTTTGAAAAAACTTGTATCGTTGACGCCTTGAAACAAAACTATACTCTTAATTATTTTATAAAGGCGTATTTACCTACATAAAATAACTGAAAAAAAATTGATTGTTGACGCCTTGAAAAACACTAAACTCTCGCTAAATACGCCTTTATTAAAATAATTTTAAAAAACTTTGATCGTTGACGCCTTGAAAATTTTTGTTCACTAAATACGCCCTCAAGAAATTATTACAAAAAACTTTGATCGTTGACGCCTTGCAAAAAAACTTGCACTAAATACGCCCTCAAGAAAATATAAAAAAAAACTGATCGTTGACGGCTTGAAAAAAAAATCAACTGTCACTAAATACGCCCTCAAGAAAATATAAAAAAAGCTTTGATCGCTGACGCCTTGAAAAAAGCTAAACTCTAGCATAATACGCCTTCATAAAAATTATTTAAAAAAGTACTTTGATCGTTGACGCCTTGAAAAAAAAAACTTTCACTAAATACGCCCTCAAGAAATTATTTAAAAAAAACTTTGATCGTTGACGTCTTGCAAAAAAACTTCCACTAAATACGCCCTCAAGAAAATATTAAAAAAAAAACTTTGATCGTTGACGCCTTGAAAAAAATTCAACTGTCACTAAATACGCCCTCAAGAAAATATAAAAAAAGCTTTGATCGTTGACGCTTTGAAAAAAAAAAACTCTGGCTTAATACGCCTTCATTAAAATTATTTAAAAAAAACTTTGATCGTTGACGCCTTGCAAAAAAACTTGCACTAAGTACGCCCTCAAGAAATTTTTAAAAAAACTTTTGATCGTTGACGGCTTGAAAAAATAATCAACTGTCACTAAATACGCCCTCAAGAAAATATAAAAAAAGCTTTGATTGCTGACGCCTTGAAAAAAAACTATCACTAAATACGCCCTCAAGAAAATATTAAAAAAAAAACTTTGATCGTTGACGCCTTTTTTTTTACGCCCTCAAGAAATTATTAAAAAAATAACTTTGATCGTTGACGTCTTGCATAAAAACTTCCACTAAATACGTCCTCAAGAAAATATTTAAAAAAAACTTTGATCGTTGACGCCTTGAAAAAAAATCAACTGTCACTAAATACGCCCTCAAGAAAATATAAAAAAAGCTTTGATCGCTGACGCCTTGAAAAAAAAAACTATCACTAAATACGCCCTCAAGAAAATATTTAAAAAAAACTTTGATCGTTGACGCCTTGCAAAAAAAACTTTCACTGAATACGCCAACAAGAAAATATAAAAGAAAGCTTTGATCGCTGACGCCTTAAAAAAAAACTAAACTCTCGCTTAATACGCCTTCATTAAAATAATTAAAAAAATACTTTGATCGTTGACGTCTTGAAAATGCTTTTTTCACTAAACACGCTCTCAAACAATTATTTAAAAAAAACTTTGATCGCTGACGGCTTAAAAAAAATCAACTGTCGCTAAATACGCTCCCAAAAAATTAAAAAAAATGATCCCTGACGCCTTGAAAAAAAAAAAAACTAAACTCTCGCTTAATACGCCTTCATAAAAATTATTAAAAAAACTTTGATCGTCGACGCCTTGAAATTTTTTTTTCACTAAATACGCCCTCAAGAAAATATAAAAAAAAACTTTGATCGTTGACGGCTTGAAAAAAAATTCAACTGTCACTGAATACGCCCTCAAGAAAATATAAAAAAAGCTTTGATCGCTGACGCCTTGAAAAAAAAAACTAAACTCTTGCTTAATACGCCTTCATAAAAATTATTTTAAAAAAAACTTTAATCGTTGACGCCTTGAAAAAAAAAAACTTTCACTAAATACGCCCTCAAGAAATTATTTCAAAAAAACTCTGATCGTTGACGGCTTGAACAAAATTCAACTGTCACTAAATACGCCCTCAAGAAAATATATTTAAAAAAAACCCAATTTAACATCACCAGAGGTGAAATAGAGCTTTTCTTACAAAATGATGAAACTCCGAAAAATATATTGGTGCAATTAAGTTTTCAGAAACATAATGATACCACCCAGTGAGAATTTGACCTAAAGCTTCGAATCTTTTTAGACTAAACCTCGAATGCATTTTTTTTCAGAGGTACATTATGGGTCCTAATTATATTTAATTAAGAAAAACTTATTTGAATGACATTATTAGAAAAAAATAGAGGGTACTCAGTCTTTAATGTTAGTCTATGACTAACATAAAAAATATGTATCGATATTGCACTTTGTCGATCTATTATGAGAAGCCAGAAAGAACACCTTGACGCGCAGCGTAAAACGCGCAAGCGTAAATGTGCTGGCGTTTATGCTTCGACTTGCCGACTTGTCGATCTTTTGAGCGAGAACGAGCCGGGACTTCAAATTTGATGTTCAGATTATGATTCCGTATAAAACCAAAAATGTAATAGGAAAAAATAGGGTAAAAATAAGACTAAAAACACTAATATGGCTATATCTCTGGAAATACATTTTGGAAAAGCTTCAAATTTTGGGCCCAAGCAGTTTATGGCGCATGTTTTCGAATGGCTTTTTGTTTGAATCTGAATTCTTTTAATTTGATAGTGTTATCTGTAAAATAGTCCAAAAATACCTCTGCAAATGGCTTTGACCACATTTACTGGTCGAAAATTGTAAATCGAAAAATAAAATGTTCGTCTCCGACACCACGGCTACAGATCTAAAATATAAAAATTGTGGGTTTTACGAGCGGTTTTCCAATGATGAAAGACACAAATTTTTAAGAGCGGATACAGACCTCGCTCAAGTATTTCAAAAAAAGAGCTCTCAAAAATCAGACTTTGAGTTCCGGGTTTCGGGCCAAAATTCAATCGAAAGAACGCATCTAAACCTCCAAACTAGACATTCTGGAATTTTTTCTGGGACGATCCCTCGCCGTGCACGATTTTTTTAAGATTTCTGAGAAAAGTGTTTTTCCAAAAGCGAACCTTAAACCTTTCTTTTGTAAGAAAGGCAAAAAGCTTTAATCGCTGGCGCCTTGAAAAAAAAACTAAACTCTCGCTTAATACGCCTTCATAAGAATTATTTAAAAAAAAAACTTTGATCGTTGACGCCTTGAATAAAACTGAAGTTTAGCTTAATAAGGCCTTATTATAATCTCGAAAAATCGAAATCGCACTAAAATCGGCCAGCAATTTTTATTATAAAGCCTTTGACTAACTGGATAGGCCCTCCTGGATTTTGTTAGTAAAATACTTAGATCGTTATCAGCCAGATCCAAATCCAACTTTGACTATGTACGCCAAAGTTTTTTTTTATATAGGGTCATTCCTCCCCAACTGGAAACAAAAAAGTGCAAATTCGAAATCTACTTTTTCTGATCCTGCTGAAATTTGGCGAAACTGTTTATCATATCGAAACATGAAAAAATCTTCTATTTTTTGGCACTGATTCAATTTAGCGTCATCATTTTGATTAATATCAAACATGGCAGCATTTTAAGCAACTAGAATAAATTATGCAGGGATGGATGTACAGTATGTAAAAAAAGTATTTACACCCCTTGGGCACTATGCACATATTGTGATGAAACATCTAAACAATTTAATGTTGACAGAAATCTAGTACTACGTTTTGTTCAGAAACTCATGCCAGACATTTTGCTACAAAAAGCTCATGAAAAGATGATTTCTATAAAAAGTTATATAACAAATACTATTACGAAACTAAAAAAGGAGCAAAAAAAGTTTGTACACCTTTCGAAAAATTAACATAAATAATGTTATTTGTTGACAAATCACCATAAATCCAGTCTCCCAACTTCTAATAGGCATTCTTGACTGATTAAAAAAATAATTTGGATTGAATATAAAGTTTACTAACTACTTAGTATAAAAGTTTATATAACTCTGGAAATTCTATATAAAACTTATCTAAACTTAATTTTGCAAACTTTTAATTCAACTAAATGTCAATATATTACCATAGAATTGCTAAATAAACATTATGGAGTGGGTATAACACCGTTTTGGGGGTATTTGTATCGATAGAATAGATTTTTCGTTGGAATTTCGTACCAACCCGGAATTACGTCGTCGGAAAATCTGCCGGCATCCGAACCGGTCCACAATTCTTAAGTCAATCTATGTGGCATCGGAAAGGGCATAAAATTTCCGATCTTTTGATACCCATACATCTAGGTTTTCTATAAAACCCACGATTTTAAATACCTAGGTAAAAACGTTGTTATGGTTTTGTTTGAGCAATCTGCCAAAAATGTATGGAATTTTGTAATTTTTGTTCTCGTGGATCAAACTTACTTTTTGCCCAGGTATTTAAAATCGTGGGTTTTATAGAAAACCTAGATGTATGGGTATCAAAAGATCGGAAATTTTATGCCCTTTCCGATGCCACATAGGTTGACTTAAGAATTGTGGACCGGTTCGGATGCCGGCGGATTTTCCGACGACGTAATTCCGGGTTGGTACGAAATTCCAACGAAAAATCTATTCTATCGATACAAATACCCCCAAAACGGTGTTATACCCACTCCAAAATGTTTATTTAGCAATTCTATGGTAATATATTGACATTTAGTTGAATTAAAAGTTTGCAAAATTAAGTTTAGATAAGTTTTATATAGAATGTCCAGAGTTATATAAACTTTTATACGAAGTAGTTAGTAAACTTTATATTCAATAGAAATTATTTTTTTAATCAGTCAAGGATGCCTATTTGGAGTTGGGAGACTGGATTTACGGTGATTTGTCAACAAATAACATTATTTATGTTAATTTTTCGAAAGGTGTACAAACTTTTTTTGCACCTTTTTTATTTTCGTAATAGTATTTGTTATATAACTTTTTATAGAAATCATCTTTTCATGAGCTGTTTGTAGCAAAATGTTTGGCATGAGTTTCTGAACAAAACGTAGTACTAGGTTCCTGTCAAACTTTAAATTTTTTAACATGTTTCATCACAAAATGGGCATAGTGCTCAAGGGGTGTAAATACTTTTTTTACATACTGTAGGTAAATTCTGCAACTTTTAGCTTATAAATTTGAAATTCTCAATAGATTTCAACTTGCCCTAACAAGTAAAGTTCGATTCGAATAAACAATTTGATGACGCCATATAATTCAGCGTTTCTTAAAAAAAGCAGTCGATTTTTGCTTTTTTGTATCCGCGACATGGCCATTTGAAAATTAATTTAAAAAAATAGATGAAAATCGTAAAACTTTGGGGCGGTGCCAAAAAGAAGGGATTTTGCATGTTTCGATAGGATAAACAGCTCCGCTAAATTTTAGGCATGTTCAGAAAAAGTCAATTTCGACGTGGCGTGAAATGACCTCGTATGGGCAGCTGTCAAACTTCTATGGAAACTTGTAGGGACAAATCAATGTTTTTTTTTACGATATTATCTTTTTTATCTACAAACTGTTCTTTGAAATGTGATTGATTCGAAAATGTTTAAAAATGGTATTGTGTGATGTGACCGAGGATTGAAAAAACAAAAGTTTTTGGTTGGTATGTTACATTTGACAAGAAAAAAAATATCCGTCAGCTTTGATGTTTGTGTTCTTTCAAAGAAAGCTAGAAATCTGGTAAGTTTGGTACGAAAACTTTTTGTTGATTTTGATTTTCCAAAAACTTGATGAGCTTATAGTTTGGGTTTTAAAGAACAACTTTGCTGAAAACATCGAAGAGATACGTCTACATCGCCTTATTTTTTTTTCAAACTAAAATAAAACTAAGGGATTATTGTTTGAGCAAAGGAAATCTTGCTGATGTCTTCGACAATCTTGTTCCTTAAAACACAAACTATAAGCGCATGATATGTTTGAAAAATAAAAAAACGGCGAAAACCAAAACGCATAGATAATACGAGTTGATTTTCATTTTGAATTGATTCGGCTTGAAATGCTCGATTTCGTTACTAATCTGGCTTAAGCTGTGTATAGATAAAAAATGCCCTCCTTTAAAATTTTCCCGATAAACTAAGGGGCAAAACAAATTACTGAAGAGAAAAAAAAATAATTGAAAACAAAACAATATAAACTATCAAGGATTCAATAACGTTATTTCAATATTTTCTATCACATATATCACATCAATAATATATGCAAGAATAACAATATTTTCATGAACTTATTGATGTTTAGATATTTTTTTAGCATTACTGCTACAATATATAAAGCAAATTTTACGTTTTTGTTTGGTACGCATTTGTTGACTGTAAACGCCCTTCCTATAACACACATACACCCCTAACGCCTTATGGGGGGAAACACCCCCCATTGAAGAATCCTGGATACGGGCCTGGACAGGTGACATACCAGCGTTTGGCCCCTAGGTATGGCACCTCCCGCTGATTAATGACCACCGCTCGTAACTCGAATTGCCGCGCTCCAATAAACTTCCAGCGGTGCAAACCAGAACTAATATCGTTTCTTTTTTCTCTATACAATTCAGCCTTAAGTACTGTCCGACGGATGTTTTATAGAGCAATCGGCGGCGGCGGCAGCGGTGTCTCTGGGCGACCCCCTGGCCAGGGCAAATAATTTCGCAAATTCGTAATGCTGCTATGATATTTTAATTTTGTTTTCCTACACGGACTCAACAACTGCTGCTCGGAAATTTATGCGCTTTTTCTAAGACTTGCCCCAGCTGGACACGTGGCGTGCGAGGAATTTATTCGAGCTGGTTGTTAATTAATTTCTCTGTTTTTCTTCTCCAACCCCCCGTGGCACTGGGGGGCGTTACAGTTTTACTGCATAGCCCCCCTTTTCTCAGTTGGGTGTGGATTTATGATTCCATTTGCACACTCACATGTTAAGGAAGGGGAGGCCAGTTTGCTTCTTTATGTGAAATGCTTTTCAATCGGGCGGTAATTTTAATGACTCCATTTGAGAGCGGCATTTTAAGATTCAATTTCTCGATGGGAGATCAACCTGAGTGGTGTCGACACCCTGGGAAAATTTTATTAGGATAGGAGAATTAAAAATTTATTATTGATTTGGTTTTAAATCATTCTGGCGACTCAATTTGGTTGCATATTTCCACTCAAACTGCAAAATCGCGGAAAATTTGGAAAGATACCCTACCTTCTCAATTGCAAAGAGAAAAGCAAAAAAACATGCAGATTCCACTCTAGGATCCGCGCTGGGAAACACAACCCACGACTCATCACTCATCTTGTGCGGCACAAATTCCGCGAGACGACGACGAGGTTCGTCGTCTTCGGCGAAAGAAAAACCAAGTCTCCCGCGTGCAATGTTGGTCATGTTGCCCAGCAGAAGGCACATGTCCTCAATTTCCCCCTGCACAGAGAGTGCAGCGCAGGGTGGGTGACTTATGGCAAGATTCTCAGTGAAAGCATTGTTTTAAATTTTGTGCATTTCAGCATTATTTTTTATGTTGTAACAAAGAGAAAACCCAGCCCATAACATCCTAGCTTGGGTGGCACATCGACAAGTGTTTTTTTTTTTGCTCATTTCGAATATTTATTCAACAAACTCAAAAATGCGAAAATAATGTATACTGTATAAAGTAAATTAAACTATGTCGCAAAATTATGACAAACCCACCCCATAACATCGTAGCTTGGGTGGCACTTCGACAGGTACTTGTTATTTTTTGTTTTTATAATTTTATATCAAAAACCCCTAAAAAATACGATAGAATCTAAATGTTCAATATTGCAAAAGTTTGTAAAATTACATTTAATATCATCTGAGCTTGGGTGGCACGTCGACGAGTGAAAAAAACAAGTTTAAAAGAAGTTTAAATAGAAAATTGAAAAATCTTTGACATAAAAATAGTAAAAAAAAAATAACATTTCAGAGAACTTTTCCAGCAGAAGAAACCACCTCAACTATGACGTCCCAGAAGGGGAAAAGAAACTAATTGAATGCGCGCGTGTTCATGCTGATTGAAATGAAAAGTCGTAATTTTTCTCCCTGTTTTGTGCTTGTCATTTCTGCGCGCAACCTTCTTTCCCCAGCCCTAACCTTGCCCACCTTCCCTTTAACCTAGGCGGGATGGCCCAACCCAGCCAAAGCTCTCGAGCGCACGGGAAAATGATGATAAAAGGAAAACAATTTAACATGAAATTATCTAGAATTATCGATTTCAATTTCTATCATTGGGGCTCTTCGAACCGGAGAAACCCACTGAGGAGGACGGGGTTCCAATAGTGCACCAAGGTTGGCCCGAGAGAAGACCCCCTGAGGAACTCGACGAAAAAAAAAACATCGTACAGAGACAAACACGGCATCACGGAGAGCGAGGAGCTTTATTGCTGTTTTATTGAACTTTAGGAAACAAACAGGCATAAATCGTGATTTTATCAATGACACAAATTACCATCTAATAATGTGCGTGCATTAGCCCATCCTCGTGCGGTTCTCCTTCGGTGAAAATGGGTTTTCGATGGATGTTGAAGTGGTGGAAAATATTTTCTTTTTTTTCCAGATCAACTGGGTACACTTTTGGACTCGATCTTCACCGATTTGGACCAAACCTGGAGGGAACGTACATCTATCGATACTTAACAGAAATCCCAAGTTTGGTGCTGATTGGAACATCCCTCTATTTTTGGCACCGCCCTCTTTTTTGACGATTTTCTAAAATACTTTTTTTTCTTTTAATCATAACTTTGCAACTGTTTGAGCAAAACACTTTCTACACAATGCATTTTATAGAAAATTGTCCAAGAAATTCCATAAAAATAAAATGTTAACCCTTAAACGCCCCCTAAAATTATATTTTAACGTTTTAAGTATTAAAATTCAGTTTTGACCAATTCCTTATATTTTAATTTTTTTTGTTTCATCACCATCGTCTTCCCCGGACAATTTTACATAAAAAGCAATGTAAAACTCAAACTAAAATGGACTATTGGCAAGATACAGCGATTTTACTGAAAAAAAGTTTGATTTTGCACAGCACTCTGTCCTATGAATTCAAATCCGAAATAAGTTTCTCACATATAAAAACCGAACTATGCGGGATTCATCCATTTTTGTTGAAAAGTACACCATGTACTTCCGAGTGCTGCGCAAAATCAAACTTTTTTTCAGTACAATCGCTGTATCTCGCCAACAGTTCATTTTAGTTTGAGGTTTACATTGATTATAATGTAAAATTGTCCGGGAAACACGATGGTGATAATATAAAAAAATAAAAATAAAAGTAATTGGTCAAAAGTCAAAACTGAATTTTAATACTTAAAACGTTAAAATATAATATATGACCCCTAATATTATATTTTAACGTTTAAGGGTTACCATTTTATTTTTATCGAATTTCTTGGACAATTTTCTATAGAATGCAATCTGTAGAAAGTCTTTTGCTCAAATAGTTGCAAAGTTATGATTACAAGAAAGAATGGTAAAATTCATCCATTTAAATTTTTATTATGTCTTTCTCATAAAAATATTTAAAATTTTCAAGCTCATGAATTACTTTTGGAAAGGGCATTGCTTCTCATTGGTAAACCTTTTCAAATATCTAAATTAAAAATATTTGAAAATTTTCAAGATTTAAACTGACTTCTGAAACGAGCGTTACTCAACATTTTCGAACCTTTTCAAATGTATTGAGCCTAAACTAAAAGAAAAGAATTCAAATGCTGGGAAAATTTCCAGATATTTAAAAAATAGGTAGTATTTTGGTCTAATTTTACCCCCTAGTTTTTTATCCTTAAGAAATACTTCTTAAGGGCATTTAATAGGCAGTTTCGGAAAATATTGAAAAATATTTTGCTAAAATCAAACGTTGTCTTTTTATTGAAATGAAACAAAAAAATAAAATCTTCGAAAATAGTACCTTAGATATATTGATGCTGATTAGATTACTTAAAAAATTTCTTTAAAAAAAATTAATGATAACAAACCCAATAAACCACTAACTCATGATATTTCAGCAATTTTTGATTCGATTTGCGTTGTTGAAAAATATAACTTTAATGGGTTTTATATTCTTTACAAAAAAAAATAAAAAAATATTCCTTGAAATCAAGCCTAATATTTTAAAAGAACTAGAACTACTTATTTATGCCATCTTAAAATATAGGATTATATTGCAAGTTTTAAAAATACTTTTAATTTGGAAGAAGATAAATTTTGGCTGAAAAAATATTTATTTTTTTTTTCTCAAAACATCAAAAACTCTTCGGAAGAGTATATCAGCCTCAGTTGAACTGGTGAAAATTATGTCAGAATTTTTGAAATATTTTAAGGTTTTCTTATTTATTTATTTTTTGTCATCATACCCTTCGATTTAAAAATCCGCCAACAATCCATTTTTAATAATTTTTTGATTCTTTGAAAAGCATTGGAAGTAGAGTTTGATGACTTAGCTTGTTTTACGTGACTTTGCCAATGTCTTGGAAAAACAAAATGTCGGGTAAACTTTGGCCCAATAAAAATATTGTTGATGTTTAAATATCAAGCCTAACATGTTAGAAGAACTTAACAAACATATTGTTGACATTTTCTAATGTTAGGATTCAAATCAAAATTTGTAAAATATTTTTATAAAAATAGAACAGAAAAATCAGTTAAAAAAATGCTATTTTTTCTAAAAATATAAAAAATAAAGAGTCATTTTCTCAGTCTCAGATAATGCTGAAAAAACCCAGATTTCAATTTTATTTCATCATCAAACCTGCCTCTAGAACGGCTTTGATCTAAAAATTTACCAGAAATACAGCTTTACAATACATTTTAAAGCTTTTAAGAGGCAGTATTTGTAAATATTGCTCGGTTTGTTCTAGAGGTCGTATCGAGGTGCTCCGATTTGGATGAAACTTTCAGCGTTTGTTTGTCTATACATGAGATGAACTCATGCCAAATATGAGCCCTCTACGACAAAGGGAAGTGGGGTAAAACGGGCTTTGAAGTTTGAGATCGAAAAACATAAAAAATCTTAAAATTGCTCGCATTTCAGTAAATCTTCATCATTTCCAACTTTCTTAAAAAAAAAATGCATTGACAAGGAGAACTCTTAAATTTTATGAAAATCCTGGGTTTGAGGATTTTTCTAGTTTCATGTAAATTTGCCAATGCTTTGAAAAAGAAGTTTTTTTTCTAAGGTAAACTTTGGCAGTGTTTTAAACTAGTATTCCACTCAAAAAATCTGGAAGTGATTGGAAAATTTTGAAAAATAGCAAATAAGCAAAAGATAAGTTGTAGGGAAGGCTTCAAACTACCAATGAAAAACAAAACTTAAAACAAAACCAAAAATAAATGCATATACACAATTTGTATTTAATACTAAAAATTAATGAATAAATACATGAAACAATAGACGTTAAGTTTTCGTACAACTAAAATTCATTTTCATTTTCGAAAGCAAGATTGGGCGTTGTTAATTCCAAAAAGTAAGAAAAGTAAGTAAAAAATCGTTTAATGGGTAGATGGGTTTAGAGCGGTACTATTTTTTCTGAATAGCCTAATTAATACCAACAACATTGCCCTTAACTTTGCCAAATTCATCAAAAAATAATTTATTGCTGTAGAGCTCTAAGCAACTACAACAAAATTGTAAAATTTCAGCAGTTCTACTTCAGTTTCATGACAGGGTTTTTGGTTTAATAAATTCTCATCGAAGAAGGCACAGAAAGGCTATTCCGGCAGTATTGTTTATAATTTTTCGAGATATTTGGCTTTCAGAAGTTAATAAAATGTTACTTAAGTACTAATGTCTTTGAATTGAGTTTTCAGTTCAAAAACTACTTGGGAAAGGTCACAGCTTCATTATCAACAAAATGTCCAAAATTATCAACAATTTTCCCCAAATTAAGTTGTCATTCGTTTCGGGCCATTCGTTCCACAGTTATTAACCCAAATTGCCCCTCCTAATAGCGATCACCGACCATATCTACAACCTCGCTGAAAACTCGCTCTCGTTCTGTCCGATCTGCTGCCCTTTCTAGTAACTCACCACCATCAAACAACCATCACAACTCTCCCACGCCTGCCACGATTTGCCTCCTAAATAGGTCCCTGCTCCCCTCCAATCACCCCATCACAATCTGACGCTACCCTGCGCGGTCTACATGGCCAACTGGGACCCGCTGGTGGAAGCCCATGACTGTTTGGCTTATCAACGGCCCAAAATCTGCTGCTGCTGCTCATTTCGCTGTGAATAATTTATGTTCACGCTTTTACGCGGTTGTCGGCGTGGTCCAACTTACCCCCCTTTCCCCCCTTAAGATGATGATGATGATGATAATCGTGGCCACACCAGCAGCAGCAGTTAGAGGCATCTCCCACCTCTTGAAAAGAGTGTGTTTCATTTTGTGTATGCATGAGAAAAGAATTTTAAACCCCGGGGAGAAAGTTTTCCCCGTTTCATTTTTCTTTTTTGAGGAAAATTTGCCGGAGGAGATTATCGCGACAATCGCGAATTGTTTAGCGAGGGCGCGAACCAGCGGAGACACAATTTGCAATTGTGTGACTAATTTGGGGCTTTTTTCTTGTTTTTTGTTGCAGGTCTTGCGGATTGTTAGCTGATCTCAAATGGAACGAACGAGAAGGGGTAGGTCGTGCCGAAGGTGAATGCTAGACGATGCTTAACATGGTGAGTTTTTAACATTTTGAGTAATATATTTCTTAAAGAAGATTTCTTCGACAATTTCAGGTAGATATGCAAAAAAAAAATATTTTTTTTATTCAATTATTTGATCTATACAAGTTATAATTACCACGAAATTTTTTTCTCGAATTCACCAAGTTCAGAACCACCACAACCCATATTTCACGGCTTTCAATTAAACTGTCGGAATATGCCCACAGTTGGAAATGCAGAACAAAACTTATGAAACAGATTCGTTCCGATTTGCTCACACATTAGTTCGGTACCAACCCACCCCTCTTCGCTGCACAGATCGCAACAACTTGATATCTCAAGAACAAACAGCCCCAAACTGGAAACATAATCAACACACATTAGTCACAGACCAAATGCAAGCGCGAAACACATGACTCATGCCGTCAATCAGCAACAAAATTCCAATCCTCGAGGTTCACCAAACTCAGAGCAGTAAAAAAAACAGTCAGAACAGTTGGAGGCCCCCTCGACGGAGGTCCCCGCTTATCTGGACCTCGCTGATCTCTCCTACTCCAAGTCTGTGTGGTCAAAGGTGGTCCGAACTCGGCACTTGAGGGTTCATTACTTGATTGGATCGGGCCTCGGTAGCATAGTAGCTCAGCTATGCTGAGCGGGACCTGACTCGGGGGTTGCCCTTGATTTATGGACTCATTCAGCACAGAAAGAATACGAGTAACGAGCCAACAAAGAATGCTTGGAGGATCTCTCGGAGCGAATGAGACTGTGCTGGGGAATTGCAGGGGATAGGTGGCTTAAAATAGCTTTTGAAATTTATTTGGCAAAACTTTAGAAATCGTAAGAAACTAGTCATGAACTTTTCACAAAATACAGTGCTCGTTCAATTTAAAAAACAAAAAAACAAAAACTATAATACTCATATCGTTATCGTCGAAATAATTTAAATACACACAAAAACACTCTAATCTAGCAAAAATCTATAAAAATTTTGCGTCGTTTGGTACCAACATTTCAAACTGTAAAAAATTGTTCTATACAAAATAAGGTATTTTATGGCAATTTTAGTATTTTAAATTATAATCTAAAAAGCTCAGCAAAGTAATAGCAAATGTCATATCCTTTTATATCCATTTTGCATATTAGAAAAACATTTACAATATTTTGAAAATTTCACTAAAAAAACAGAATTCTTGGAAATTTTACCATTGAAAACTGTAATTTTGTTAAAATTAACACTAAATTTCGCATTGTCTGTTTTTTTAGATGCGGAATCAGTGATTTTTTGGGGCACTAGTATTTTGAAACTTGCTACATTTTCACCTGAAAAAAGTTTGTTTAAAAATCTAATTTTAAGAAGTTACTCTAAATGAGTTATCGTCGGTTCAAATATCGCCAATTCTGCAGAACTTTTAATTTAGAAGAGACAGTATTCTTGTAATATTTTTAAAAGTTTGAATCTTTTTTAGATTTTTTTGTCAAATCTAATTTTAAACTTAAAAAATTTAAACACTAAATTATAACCATTATATTATAATTATCGTAATCTTTATCGATAGTTCGATTATTCGATAATCTTATCGCCGATAATGGACGATAACTTATTCTTAAAATCTTTCTAAAATCGATTGATTCAACCATTTCATGTTAAATTTTCAATGAATATATTTTTTGAAAATGTAGTACAAAATATCGATTTTTTTCGAAAATACTCAAATTTTCATAATTTGCAACATGGGTATCATACGAAGCGAAATTTCGTATGTTTCTTTCACTTTATTAAAGATTTTTTGAAAAATACTAAAATTTTCGCAAAATACCGTATTTTCGAAAATACTTGAATTTTCATAATTTGCAATATGGGTATCAAACGAAGCGAAATTTGGTATTTTTTTCACTTTAATAGAGTATTTTTGAAAATACTAAAACTTTCACAAAATACCGTATTTTTTCGAAAATACTATTTTTTTTTATTTGCAGTGTGGGTATCAAACGAAACGAAATTTGTATGCTTTTTCAATTTATTTGGGTTTTTTTATCTTAATACTAAAATTTTCACAAATTACCTTATTTTTTTCGAAAATACTCAAATTTTCAAAATATGCAGCATGGATTTTTCATAATTTCAAAAAAAAATATATTATTGTTTGACACCAATATTGCATATTTCGAAAATTTGACTATTTTCGAAAAATACGGTAATTTGTGAAAATTTTAGTATTTTCAAAAATATCTAACAAAGTGAAAAAGCATGCAAAATTTCGCTTCGTTTGATACCCATATTGCAAATTATGAAAATTTGAGTACTTTCGAAAAAATACGGTATTTTGTGAACAATTTTGAGTATATATGGTTAAATTAATCGATTTCAGAAAGATTTTAAAAATGAGTTATCGTCCATTACCGGCGATAAGATTATCGCTGATAGAATTATCGAAATAACGATAACGATAACGACGTTTTGACGATAAGGATAGAAGTATCTTTACCGTTATCGAGCTTTGATAATTTTATCGTCAATATCCTTGTCGATAGGTGTAATTCTAGAGACAAAAGGTCAAAAGAACAAAAAAATCGAAAAATAACTGATTTTTTAAATATTCCTGTGAATAATTAACTCTTTCGAGAAAAGCTGTTATTGAAACGGTTCAATGATAAAGAATCCGACTTCACATTTATTTTGATACATTTTTTATTTCTTTTTGTTTTATATAGTTTCAGGTGAAATAGTCTGATCTCATATATTATTTTATAAAATGTTAATATGCTATCCAATTTTCGCAAAAATCGACCGTTTCCATAAAATTTAAATTTTGTAATTTTTGGTTTGGTGGTGATGAAGACACCTGCCTGTGTGGATCAATCGGACCGCGCACTGGACTCACAATCCAGAGGTCGCCGGTTCGAATCCCGAGGCGGACGCAAAAAATTCTAAGTGTTAATATAGGTATTCGGTGCCCTCTCCCCGTGCCATACCTTCACACTTAGGAGACCCGGGAGGCGGAGTCTTGTCGCAAAAAGAACGATACACGCCTGTGGAACCGTAGACGAAACCGCAAGGTTTAAGAGGGCCACATTATAAGGTGTTACGTCGATTCCGTTTTTCCGGTGATGAAGACAATTCAGAAAAAGTAGTACACTCTATAAAAACTACTCATATCTATAACTTTTTCACAAAAAGTTAAATTCCTAAAAATAGTATTTTTATTTCTTTATTTTTTTAAGTTTCAAAGGATAACTTTTTAGCCGCAGAAAAAAAGAAACAAAATTTTTTGAAGTGATTTTTTTGAAGATTGAATTTTTCATAAATATTGAAAATGTGCTCTAAGAAATGGAGAATTCAAGTAAAAGTCAATTGAAGGTTGATTCCCAGTAAAAAAGTATATTTTTTTTTTGAAAATATGTGTCCGATAAGGCCGATGCAAATATTTTTCAAAGTTTTTGTCCCTTGGCTCGGCCGGGTCGAAAAAAAATAAATATTGAAATAACATTTTATTTGAATGCAAAAATAGTTATAAAATGCATTTTACATTAGTACAGTTGTTTTGCAATCATTAGTTTTCAAAAAAATAAGATTTGACGAAAACAAAAATTTTAGCGAAAAAGAACTTTTTGCGTTTATAAACATCGAAAATTTTCAAAAATTACTAACATTTTGAAATCAACCCAAACATTAAATTGATTTCAGATGATTTCACTTAAATTTCCATTGCAATTTCGAAGTTTTTTTTAACACAAATTTTTGTTTGCCCCCTGATTTTTCGGGCCAACTTTGAAGGGGGGGGGGGAGACAAAACTTTATATAAAATTTGTACCAGCCTAAGCTGTGAAAATTCTCTGCAATTTTTATTCTTGTACTTTAAAAATATGACAAATAGTCGCTGAGCAAAGCAAAATTTTGAAACTGAGATAAAAAAAAAACATTTTTTTCTAAGAGTTTACCTTTTTGTCTTGATTTTTCAAATGATGATATCTCGGCAACAATTTGGCCAATTTTAAATATTTAACAGTGCATTCATTTTGAATTTTATTGATCGCTCAGATAACAATTTAAAAAAAATAAATTTAAAATCAGGGCCTTTAATTTAAAAAGTGCAAATGCTCATATTTGAAATGTTTAATAATAATGATGTTGTGACACAAATCAAATAACATGTAATAAAAGTTCAAATAAATATTTGTTTGGATGATTTAATCAAAACTTCTTTATGCCGTTGAAATTTTGTAGGCACTTAAACTAAAAACTCTCTCAAATTTGAACTTTTTTGACATTTTAAATAAATTCAAATTCTCATCATATTTTTAAAAAATAACACAAAAATCTCACTTATAAAAAAAATAGAATCATGAATATTGTTTTCTAGTTGCTGCCAAATTATCTTTTTCATAAGTTGGCGGAAAGATTTTCAAATATATTTCTAACGAAGTACAAAAATTTGTTTTCAAAAGTCATTTCAATAATATGTCCTACGGACTGCTTAAAATTCTTCAAAATTTCAAGTTGTATTGCCAAATCTTCAAACTCTATTTTTTTAAATCAATTAAATTCTTTCAAACCAAGAAAGCTAATAAAAAAGTGCAATAAAATTGCAACAACACAAAACAAACCTGCAACAGTCCCACGAACCCCACACTCCCCCATCCTCAACCAACTCCACGGTAGCTCGCTCGCTGGCGCGCGCGCGATCACGAAATCATATTTCTCCCCCGATTTGGATTAAATGACATCGCCGCGCTGACAGGAGGGACACAGGCCACCTCACTTCCAACAACCCCCACGTGACAAAAGACAGAAGCCTGCACGCGTAATTGGACTGCGAGGGGGGCACCCTCAGTTTTTATATGTCTTCATTTGGACGACTGCATTGCAGCTGGGGGACAAAAAGACACATCAAAATCGGAGCATCCTTCGCGATCTTCGTCGTCAATCGATTTAATTGACGATTGACCATTTCTGTTGCAGTTTCAGCTTGGCTTACCTGCCCCGAGGGGGTCTCTGATCCAGTTGTGTCAAGGTTTTGTGCACCCCCACCTCTCACCCTGCTTAACTCTTAGTTGAGAGAGTGGAGAGTGAAGAGCTAGCCGATTTGAAGTTGACTTTATCAAATTACCAGCCAAATTAATAACATACATTATGCGCGTTAGCCTAATCTGCAAAGTTGCGTTGCGTTTCAGACTTGGAGACTTGGACGATGACGACCCACGACAGCAACCGCAACGACGACGATGATGATGATGATGATGATTATGGTGATTATTATTATTATTGATATTTTATTACCATGGGTGCTCGTTTACATCTGGACGGACATCTATTGCACCTCAAGTGGTTGAAAGTCTTGAGAGGTGCAACTTGCACTTTTTTTTTCTCTCTCTTTCAAAGTCAGTACACGTGAGGTGAATATATAATTACATGGAAGTCATGCTGGCAGGTCCGCCGGTCGTCATTCGTCTTCTTAGTCAAGTGTCTTTATTGGGGAGGCTAGGAGAGAAAAAAAATGGCGCGAAACATTGTTGCAGGTTGCAGATGATGCCTTGAAGGGGTGTTTGAACACTTCAAATGGAACATGGAACACTATGGACAGTTTAAGGAAGAATCAATAAGAAAAAAAATCTGACACTTTATTGAAAACTGTTAAATGCTACAACCTTCTACAAATTTGCAAAGAAGTCTGGATGGCATTTTTATCAAAAATTACCAAAAAATCAATTTCAACTAAGTTGCATTAACATCTAACAGAGTTGCCGAATGAAAAGTAAATTGTGGTTTGGTTGAGCGTTTTAGCAGAATGCATTACTATGAATACAAAGAGACGAGTTGTTCCTTTTAATTCCGCTATATATACAACTCGTCTCTTTGTATTCATAGAAAAGTAAATCTCGTGAAAGTCACATCAATGTTGCCAAATGATAAAAAAAATAGTTAATCAACTCACATTTTTAATGCTGAAAATTTAAAAAAAAATATTTCAGTTTGAACCAGATTCAAATTCAAAACCTGTAAAATCTAAGTAAAAAGTCAGTGGATTTAACAAATTTTTCAGCTGGATAAATGCTAACAGTGTTGCAAGCTAGTCTACAAAAATACAAAAAGTAATAAGTCAAAATACAGACGAAAAATTACAAAAATTACAAAAATTACAAAAATTACAAAAATTACAAAAATTACAAAAATTACAAAAATTACAAAAATTACAAAAATTACAAAAATTACAAAAATTACAAAAATTACAAAAATTACAAAAATTACAAAAATTACAAAAATTACAAAAATTACAAAAATTACAAAAATTACAAAAATTACAAAAATTACAAAAATTACAAAAATTACAAAAATTACAAAAATTACTAAAATTACAAAAATTACAAAAATTACAAAAATTACTAAAATTACAAAAATTACAAAAATTACAAAAATTACAAAAATTACAAAAATTACAAAAATTACAAAAATTATAAAAATTACAAAAATTACAAAAATTACTAAAAACTAATCTATCAGTTGAAGTATTTTTTTTTAATTTCTCTTATTTTTACATAACATTAATAACATTTTTGTTAGTAACATTTTCGGTAACAACAATTCCGTTAAAAAAATAATAGAAAACTCGAAATGACAGTTTCCACTCAGTATTATTTATTTAATTGTTTTAGGTATTTGAAAAATGTTTATTTAGTTGAATGTACTTGTGTTTTCTTTAAATTTTAAAGGATTTTTTTTTACAATTTGAAAATGGTGAAATGTAATCTGAACAATTTTTCGAAACGGCGTAATTTTATCTTTAAATTAAATGTAACTCACTTCGTTGTGAGCTAGAAATCCAACATTTCATTGAAAAAAATGTTTAAAAAAACCCGTTAAGTTGATTTGCAATCTTTAAATGCAAAACATTTAAGATTCGACGTAAAAAACATTTTAGCGAAAAACACTAACTGCATTTTAATGGAGCACTTCCATTCGAGCAGTTTTTGCTTTTTTTCTACAATGTATCTCTTATGGGAGAACTGTCATTTCTACCACTCGAATCCGGTGCCCCATTGATTTCAGCTGATTATACTTAAATTTCCATTGATTTTTTGAAGTATTTTGAAAAAAAATGCACCTGATTATTTGAGCCAATTTTTTTAAAATGAGGAGGAAGGAGAGGTTTGGTCGGCAAAAGCTTTGTAAAATATTCGCAACAACCTTATTCCTCCGATTTCAATATTTTGTCTGCCTGAATAAGATGGTAGTCAATCAGATTCGTCATCCAGATGTCATGAGTTTGAAGCCCGAGGGAAGTTTGATGGTCAGTTCATAAAAATGGTCATTATGACTTTCAAACTAATATGGAATACTTTTTTTTCGCAATTATTACAGATTTCTACCTAGTCAACGTTTGATAAACATTTCCAAAAATGTTTGATGAAAATTTTGACGATATTTACTTGTTTAACTTACATTGAAACGTGTAAAATTGTTTCAATTATTAAGTTTTTTGTGCAAAATATTTGTTTCGTAAAATTGGATCAATATATTAATAATTCATTAGTTTTTGTTGTGACAATTTTTTTTTTTTAAATACCACCGTATTTTTTTAATACCCCAAATTTTTAAAATGTAAGAAATCACTTTACAAGTGTTCCACGGGCCATTTTACATGATCATTCAAAATGGGCCCGCGGGCCACAAATAAACACTCGGCGGGCCACGTTTGGCCCGCGGGCCATACTATGGTCACCCCTGATTTATTCAATCAATTCCTCCTTAGACATTTTAGGGCCTGCATAGTTTTTTGAAAATATTCGAAATTTTGTATCTAGAGACGAAATTTTTTGATCAGTTAGGTTATCGTAAAACAGGATATTTTATTGAACCAATTTCAAATCGAATAATCAGCAAGCTTTTTTCGAATCGGAATGAGCTCAAAACAAGCCAGAATCAAAGTGATGAGCCAAAATAAAGTAATTCGATCCTAAAACGCTTAAACTTTCAGACCACCAGGAAATCCAAACGAAAATCACCGAAGAAGATTACTCAACGTCATTCCATCACACCAAACCAGAAGGTAAACACACACAGCAAACCTTCTCCCTTTTCCGTCACCCCACCCATGGTGAAAATCGTGACGAACCCAAGAGTGACAGATCTATTTCACACTCAACGACTACGACGTCCCCGCGAGATCATCTTCCTCTCCTCCCCCGTTTGAAATCCTCTCTCATCACTCGCACGGCGAAACTCATCGCCGAGATCGCATCAACTCCTGCAGAGCCAACTACGATAGATGAAAGAGAGTCGAATTTCACTCGCGTCTATTGCACCACGTGAGATTTTATGAGATTTTTTGTTTGTTTATTTATTTTTTTCGCTTTGATTTGGTTTCATTTCCCACAGATTTTACGTCGTTTGGTCGTTATAACTCACTTTTAATTAGAGAAAAGATTAATTTTCTTCCAGCGAATTGCAATTTCGACTGCTTTCGGCGGTGTCCCACTTTTTTTTAGCCGTTGATGACAGGCGTCATAAAGTTCTAGATTAGAGAACGAGATTCCAATCGTGTGGTTGGCCTTCTTGCTCAAGTGCTGCTGCAGCGAAGGATGGAGACGTCTTTATCTTTATGGAATTTGCCACTTGGCGCAATGTGTCGGACGGAGCAGAGTAGAGGAGGCCCCTTCTTTTGCAGCTACTTTCGATTTCACTGGCTTGTTGGGGGCGAACCCTGTAATTGACGTTGTGAGAGAGTTTATCAGTTAGAACGATTTAATTTACTGTGTATTCGGCTGCCAGGTTTTCTAACCGGTGGGCAGACATTTGTTATTAACTTTTTAAGCAGTTTATTATTCCTTTTTTTCTTCAAAATTTAATTTATAATTAAATCTAAATATTTTGCATTCACTAATTTTGAAACTCTTAGGTTAAACCAGTTTTCCATGTTTTATGATTAAGTTTTGAAGTATTTTTCCGTTGTTTTATGAGGTATATTAATTTCCAGTATAATTTCAAAGGCTTTTGCTGATTTCACAAAAAACTTTTTTTATAAGAAATCTGCCTCTGTATCTTTTGAAACTCTCTTATTTTGGCAGGTTAAGGATTTCATCGCGCTTATGCTATATATTTTAAGCTAAACATGGTTGAAAAAAATGCTGTATAACGCTTATTTTTGTTATTTTTTACCTTGAGACTTTTTGAAAATTTGGAATTTTGGGACCACAAATCCGAATAAATAATAAAAATATGTCCTTAATTTATAAAAAAAAAAATAATTTTCGATAGTTTCATAACTGTAATAATGTATAAACTTTTTTTGTGATACAAGTCAAACTTCCAACCCTAAAATTTTCAAAAAGAAAAAGAAGATCAAAAATATGTTGAGGTAGGGTTGGGTTTGGTTGTAGACGGAAGTAGCTTTAGATTTTTAAACCTTTATATTATTTTTTTAATTTAATTTCCATCCGTAGATTTGGAACATTAAATTTGCACAATTTTTAAAATTACCAGAAAACTGAAATAAATGACCTGAGAATTCCCGGGTAAAATAAAGAAATGACAACGAAAACCAATTTATAACGTATTTGTTTTTAATTTATTTGTATGACATTAGATTTTCAATCAATTTTGGAACAACTCAGAATAAAAACTCAAATCAAAATTCAAAAAAATTTAAATAAGTTTTTTTTAAATTCATAACAATACTTTCTATTCTTATGACTTTTTTGAAATTTTAAGTTTATCCTTTAACAAATTAACAGCCTAAATTATCATGAAATAAAAAAACTTTGTTTTTAATTTAAACCTTGTTATTATGCAGGTTTTCGAAACTGTTTCATTGAATAAATGAATACATTTTTTCAATGTTTTTGCTGTAAATATTAAAAACAAATCTTGGCACTTGATCGTGGTTCACAAATAAATGTTCAAAAACTTCAATATTGAAATGTCAAGCATTTAAAAAATAATATTTTCAAATTAACCGATTGAGATTTGAATACATTTTTCTGTTGTTTTATTTTATTTTAATATAAATAATTTCAATAACTTTTAAAGTATTTTCCTCATGTATTGAAAAATTTAAAATGTAAGGTAAAGTATAACTTTTCTCCACTTTGTTATTAATTATTTTCATTTGTTATTGATTTGTCTTTTTTCTATTTGGTTTGGCATTCGATTCAATCAAATTAAAAAATATATAAGGTTGGTACACATTTTATTTAACCTTCTACCGCTCAATTTTTTTATCGACTTTTTTATTTTCCAGTAATTTTAGGCAAATTTTGTTCAACGAAAAAATTTACTTCTCTTGTTTTATTTATAGTATTTTAATTTGCATTTATCTTGTTTAGTTTATGTTTGTTTTTGGTAGTATTTGACCTATTCTACCACCTTCTATCATCACATTTTTCCTATCTAACTTTTTTTATGTTTTTAAATTCCCTTTTCAATTTTTTGCTTGTTTTTCACATTTTCTGCTAGAGAATTGCGCCATTATCATAAAAATTTAAAATCGTTGAGGCATTGTCTGGGACATTACAAAAATTACTGCATACTTGTTTTCACATAAAGTATATAAAATGTTAGTAAAAATCACAGACAAAGCTGACTCCTAAAAAATTTTTAATTTTTAAAAGCATTGTCAAAGTAACATAAGACAAGTCAAACTGCCAAACCTAAAATTTTCTATAAATTTTAGAGTTCTTCTGTCCAAGATCAAAAATTGGTTGAGTTACGCTACTATCAAAAATTTGCAAAATAACAAGTAAACTATGAAAATATTTCTATTCTTCAAATTTTATGTTATTTACCGATCTGCGACCCCAAAATTAAAAAAAAAGTAAAAAAAGTTTTTATTTGATTGAAAGTACAGAAATAAGCTTTATACAATATATAAATGATGTATTATAAATAGTTTATAATCCATTATATTTTTTTATTTTTTCAATGAAAATATAAATTTAAGTAAATTTTTTTCCCTCTAATTCTAAGGGAATTTTTTGAAGGAAATAGGAAAGCAATTTGAAATAAAGTTTTCAATGGCCTGAAATTTAAACAATATAGAATTTTAAATTACATCAAAAATCATACACAGTAAAGGAGGTAAAATATTTGATGGTCAAAATGAAAAAAAAATCTTTAATTTATGGTGAAAAGTAGAAAAAAACACATAAAAAGAGGTAAAGAGGTAATAATAAAATTTAAAATTAACTAAAGTGTAAATTTTTAGGTTTTTTCACTCTAATTTTAATTTTGGTTACATTACTATTGATATTCTAGCAACACAAAAAAATGAATTAAAAAATAATATGCAATTTTGAGTAAGAATTATTTTATCAGAAATAGAACTTAATAATTCAAAAAAATAAATAAAAAAAGCGATTGAAAATGGGAAAACTAGAACTGAGATTTCTTAAAATTCAACTTGATTCTAATTCAATATTTTTAATGTTATGAAATATGACATATTGCAAATTCTTGAAAATACATCATAGTCGTGATTTATTAACATTTAATTTATAATGTACAACAAATAAACTACACAATTAAAAACGCTTTAAACTGTATATAACATTCTGAATCATGCAGTGATAAGCGAAACAAAAATGATATTGTATACATTGGTTTCGGTAAATCTCACCAAATTATTCTTTTTAACAATATAAAAAAGAGGTATAAATTATTTATAAGTGATACCAGATTATGAAAAAATGATAAAAGACTTAAAATTATAAGCTAATTTTGTTAAGTGAGAAGCAAGCAGAAAGCATGGAATTATGAAAAAAGTTGTTTGGAAATTCTTCAATTTGTACACCTGACTAGTGGAAAAGTACTACAAAAGTTAAATTTTTTTCAAAGATTTCAAAAAAAACCTTCGAAAGTAGAGTTGTTTAGTTGCAGATTGAGATCTATCTTAAAATATTTTTAAACATAAAACTCAACAATAAAAGACTCCAAAATTCTGTTTCTAACTGACTGGAACTGACAGGGCTTCCTTCAGTTATCATCTCCAAGAACTAGTCGCAGGGATGGCACAACCGCCGTGTCGTGCCGCGTGATCGCATTAAAGGCAATTAGAAGGCAGAAATCTGGATTATATAAGCCATAAACATGTAGCGCATCTCCTGCAGTCAGTGGTCCTGCTACTGCCGCGGCACGATATTGGCACTATTGCGGCATCAAGTGCGCCGTATTGCAGCAGCAAATGATGATGACTTCTGCCGCAATGCAGGTTAAACGGATCGGTATTTGCTCGTTATCGGCGGGCAGTCAGGAGAGAAGGTAGCACCGAGATGAGATCTGCTTTTTTATCATGAACTGGTTTTAGCTTTTTTTTCTTCATAAAGTCATGAATCGTTGACGCAAGATGGCGTGATTTACCCCGGACGGTTTGTGTGTAGTTGCTCAACTTTTGACTTGACTCTAAGGAGAAACGCAGTTTGAAGGATTTCGAGCGGAGCTCGAGCAGGATAGGATGATGATCATTAGTCGATACAATGTCTAACCTGCGGGGACAATTTGAAGTCCATACCTGCTGCTAGTTAACTAATCGTTATGAGATCAGCTCTCCTTGTTATTTTTTTCTCTCTCATTTGCAAAAACCCGGGAAGTTGATCGGATTTTGCGATGGTTGTCGACTATTAAGATTATGCTAAATAGGGTGCCCCCTCCTGGGGAGTTGGGGATAGAACGAGTTTTTAATAAGTAGAAGCGATTTTAATTTAATCTTAATTAGAAGGCTTATAGAAGAAATCGTTATTGGCTACTGTTTCATTAAAAGTCGATTTGTAATCGTTTGGCGGTGCATGTTACAAGTTTCCGTAAAGTTGGATTCAAATGAAAACAAAAGTAATTATTTATTTAAATTGCATACGACTAAGTGCAATTTGTCAAATTACCTCATAAACTTAATAATAAATTCATGAAATTAGTCATCCCGAAAAATCGTTCTTCTCTCTTCCTGAAAATTTGTTCCCACTTACTCCAAAGCATCGCGAGCCTTCCCTCGGGAAGGAATTCACAGGTTGTTGCTCCCGTTGGCGCAGAAAAAAAAGAGATACGATTTCACGAAACTGCCACCACGCTCCGTAACAACAAGCATTTTGCTTAATTAAAATTAATTATTTCGTTTGTCGCGATAACAACTGCTTCTGCTGCTAAATCCCAGTAGGCCCTGCTTTTTCTGCTGTAGGTCCAACCCCAGCCAGCAGAACAAACCCGTCCTCTCGGGACGAGCTGCTATAAATTACATCGTCCAAGCCTACTTTGGCCGGCTGGGGGGGGTTTGATTTAATTGTCACCCGGCGCAAACAAACCAACGTCAGCCGCGCGCCATCGGAACGCCCCTCTCCGGCGGATTTTATGACGCAATTTTGGGACCATTGCAACCGCAGCCTTTTTGATTAAGGTGGTGGTCTCTTTTTTTTTGGGGTCGAACTGCGCGTAATTAAATTTGAAACTGTCTTTTTTTCTGTGTTTCTCGCAAAATATGTATCCGATTACGGGGGGATATCGATGGACGGAATGGTGGAGGTTGGAGGAGGGGGAATGGACCGGGAATCAAGATTAATTTCGATCTCGCTGGATTTGGCGGCAAAGCTTGTTGCCACCGCGGCTGCTGCTGTCCGGATGAAATTTATAACTTCTTTACCAGGGCCTCCTTTGGTAGATTTTGAGTGCAAGATAGTGGAATTATGGGCGGTTTTCGGCAGTTTGCACCATTATTTTATTGTCAATTTTGTGTAAGTTGTTTCCAATTGAAAATTATTTGTGCATTCAATCAGCTTTAAAAAACAATTGGATTTTTTCTTGAATTTTTTCAACAATTACTTGCTGAGAAATTATTAAATTATTAAAATTGCGACAAAATGGCTAAAACATGAAAACTTGAAATTTCACTGAAGTACTTTTTGATTACAAGTTTGATTTTAAACAAAAAATAATGAAAAACGC
This sequence comes from Culex pipiens pallens, assembly GCF_016801865.2. Classification (NCBI taxonomy): domain Eukaryota; kingdom Metazoa; phylum Arthropoda; class Insecta; order Diptera; family Culicidae; genus Culex; species Culex pipiens. Next base: position 170,067,655 of record NC_068939.1, read on the forward strand.
TTGCCCTATTTTATTTATTTTTTAAATCACTATTTTTTTCAAAAGTTATAGCTTGGTCAAAAATGTTTTGCCTCTTATGAAATTTTCAATTCAAATTTACAAAATTTACAAAATTTACAAAATTTACAAAATTTACAAAATTTACAAAATTTACAAAATTTACAAAATTTACAAAATTTACAAAATTTACAAAATTTACAAAATTTACAAAATTTACAAAATTTACAAAATTTACAAAATTTACAAAATTTACAAAATTTACAAAATTTACAAAATTTACAAAATTTACAAAATTTACAAAATTTACAAAATTTACAAAATTTACAAAATTTACAAAATTTACAAAATTTACAAAATTTACAAAATTTACAAAATTTACAAAATTTACAAAATTTACAAAATTTACAAAATTTACAAAATTTACAAAATTTACAAAATTTACAAAATTTACAAAATTTACAAAATTTACAAAATTTACAAAATTTACAAAATTTACAAAATTTACAAAATTTACAAAATTTACAAAATTTACAAAATTTACAAAATTTACAAAATTTACAAAATTTACAAAATTTACAAAATTTACAAAATTTACAAAATTTACAAAATTTACAAAATTTACAAAATTTACAAAATTTACAAAATTTACAAAATTTACAAAATTTACAAAATTTACAAAATTTACAAAATTTACAAAATTTACAAAATTTACAAAATTTACAAAATTTACAAAATTTACAAAATTTACAAAATTTACAAAATTTACAAAATTTACAAAATTTACAAAATTTACAAAATTTACAAAATTTACAAAATTTACAAAATTTACAAAATTTACAAAATTTACAAAATTTACAAAATTTACAAAATTTACAAAATTTACAAAATTTACAAAATTTACAAAATTTACAAAATTTACAAAATTTACAATTTGTTTTTTTTTATTTTGAAATTTAAAAATTTTAATGATAAATGGTATTAAAATTTCAATTCTAATTCTATTTTGGCTTTTGCAAATTTATTTTGAAAATTTATAAAAAAATTTAAGTTTTTAAATCGTTTTAAATTTCAGAATTTTTTTCTGCTTTGTATTTTTTGACTTATCATTGACAAATTACAACTATTACATTAAACTGCAATTTATTCGGCATTTGTACAAAAAATTAATATGACTCAAAAAGAAGGGAAACTTTCTTAGAGTAATAGAACGATTTATAGGCCGATTTTGCTTTTTTCTTTTTTTCTGAAGAATTGTTGTCAAAAAATCTATTTTTTGAATTTACTTAGCGACCCTTATTTTTCGCGAAAGAAACTTTTCTGGGGAATGGTTTTCTGGGGAACGTGACACAATCACAAACTGGTGATGCAAAATTGCTTCTTTGGGCTGACAAAGGGTACTCAAACAGTCTAAGCCAGACTAAAAATGCAAAACAAAATCGGATGGCCAAAAAATCTCCGAGAATTGCTCTCATACAAAATTAAATTTATAAAGCCCTTTTGAAATGTTAGGATAGATTTGGAAGTTGAAAAAATATTTTTAAGGCCGCTGTCATTTTTTTTTCAACCTTCATTCTGTCAAAAATAGCTGACATGGAAAAGTTCTATATTTTTCACTCATTCAACGAAATCGAATGACAGTGTTGCCAGGTCATCAAAATTGAGGACTTATTGAAAAGCGTTTTCAAATATTTTTCTAAAAAGCTAGAACGTATATTCTACAAAAAATTACTTTCGGCCTTAAAACGTTCTATAAATTTCACCTTCATACCGTTTCCTTAGGGCAGTGTTGCCAGATATTCTAATTTGTGACAAAAAAACACCTCAAAATCTTGTCGAACGGAGAAGTCACTTTAATCAAAATAAAAAAAATGGTTTTGAATGTGAATTCACTTAAGTGGCCATTACTTCGATAGGGTAGCCAGAAACATGAAAATTTGACAGTCTTTCGTGAAATTTATTTTTCGAGTAACTTTTTTTAGAAGAAGTGCCAGTTTTAATAATCAAAGAGATTCCTTTGTTTAAATTTTCAAAAATTAAACAACGTAATTTAAATAAAATTGATATTGTCTATCTCAACATTCTTTTTTCCGCTACCCGTTCCTCCTGTCAGCCAGCTCAAATCACTCTCCGAAAAATATGACATTTCCCTCAATTGTCGCACAACAAAAGGCACATTCCGTTGTCAATCCGTCCGCGGCGATCTCATTCGCAAACTTCACCATCAATCAGGCCTAGTAGAGCTTTCTTTATATTGTCCGATTTGGCTTAGTTTCCTCCACCAGCACACATCCAAGTAGGCAGGAAGCTCTTTTTTTTTTAAGGTGACATGCACACGTGCACCCTTTGCTCTCGATTTATTCCACTTAAAAGCTAATAAATATCGTCTGGAATCGTTTGTCGCTCCCGCTGTGGACGAGATCCCTTTCCTAGCAGACTTTTCTTCCGGCGACACATTGAAAAATGATCTCATTGTTTCGATTTCCCTCTGGAGAGTGGTTGATGTTTTGTTTTATCAAACTCTCGAAAAAGAAGTTTAAAGTGCATTTCGCTGCACGTTCGGGCATCCGGTTTTCGGCCATTTTAATGGGCTGACACAAGTGATGATGCTCTTCCCTCCTTAATGAGTTTGATCTTTTCGTCTGAGAAGTGAAGCGGAGAAAAAAAGAGGGAAAAAGTGCTTTTCATTTAGCGCTTTTATTTGATGATGATACGTGAAACATAAAATCAAAACGAAACGTTCGTCCATTATCGAATATCTTCACATTTCACTCGGGATTTTGGCACTCTGGCCCCCGAGTGGCAAGTGTCACCCGGGGTCCCGCTGCGGCCCAATCAGCCAATCAGGACGGTTTCAATTAGTGCGGAGTCGAATTCCTCCGAGAATCGACTTTTTCGATCGTTTGAAAGACTGCAAAAAAAATACCCTCACTCACTCCGTTAATAACTCATTAAAATACCGAGCGCGAGCGAGCTGAGAAATTTTTAATCATCATCATCTCGCCCAAGTCCCTGGCGCGAAATAAGCGGGTTCGTCGCTTGCGCGCGCTTAAGTCTCCAGCGCGAAAAAGTCGTTTCCTGCCCGCCCTAATGAGCTTTTATCAGCGTACTTAAGCGTAATCATCAATTCGCACCGATTGCGCCTAGAATTTCGATGTGCCGTTGGCCTAAATTCTCCAAATTTAAAAAAAGGTTTCGCGAATGGAGACGCACGGCGTTTGAATCTCCCGTCACCAGCGTGACTTGGTGCGCCCCCAGAAGCCCCACTCGAACTCGTTAAACACATTCATTACTCATTAAAGTTGATTGTAAATGGGTTTCGAATTGCCACAAAACGGTGTTCAAGTTGTGTGCGCGAAAAAAAAACAAGACCGTCCATGCGACATGAATTATGGATCGAAAATCGATTAACTGTCGTCGTCGATTGACGACGATCGCGAGGAGTGGTAATGTTGGCGCGATGGCACTGCCTGCTTGGTTGGTCAGCTGGAATGCCACACGACAAACGCCGCAGGGGTAATAAAATCGAATGAAAATGTACCAACATAGTTTAGTGGCAATCCAGTGCTGCATTGGTTTGAATTAGAAGCAGCAATAACAGCTTGGGGAGACTAAGAAGGTGGAAAACGGTGGAAACTGTGTTAATTAAGTGATGTACTCGGCTTATGGGGACGGTCTTTTGAGAAAAAGATTTCTTGAAAGATTTTTTTAACATAAATTGATTTATATCAACATTTCATAGAAACCTAGGGCACTATTTCAAATGATCTCAAGCACAAACAATGTAATGAAAATAATCAAATTTCAATCATTTTGAATAGTTTAAAAGGCCAAACTTGTTTTTGGTCTGTATTTAAAAAAAATCAAATAAAATGCCCTTTTCAGAGTTCCGTTCTCCAGATTAAATTCCTTCTTCTAAAAAAATCTCCCTCAGCCTAAACAATTTATAAGAAATTCACGCAACATACTCGCCTACTACGCCGCAGCAGACCCTCCAATCATCGCACCTTTTATGGAGCCTTTCCACTCCACCACCCCTCCCTCCCTCCCTCCACTCGGAAAAGCACTCAAAGTCATCCGAGCAATTTCCTGCGCCTCCTTTTCGAGAGCACGCGTCGCACCGCCGCCGCAAATTATCATAAAGTCAGGCAAGCCAGCGCACGCACCAAAGCCTACTTGGGGGGAACGCACCTTTCGACGTTGCACTTGACTTGGTTGCGATTGGCGGCTGTGGCCTACTACGACGGCTCAGGAATGTTCTATGCTTCCTCCCTTACCACTTCCCCTTTGCCTAGGAGGGAATGTCATCGTGGAGTGCTTTATTTAAAAGAAGCTTGTTTTAATGACTGTATTTTTGCTTTTATTTATTTAAAAAGAAAATTTCACAAATTTAAAAGGAACCCTACTGCCCATAATTGAAAATTCGGCTATTATGCCAAATCAAGTATTCCGAGAAAAACGCGTTTTAGTATTTGCCACAAAATCTCCGTCAAGAAAATTTCCCATAAAAGTGGCATATTAGCCGTTTGGTTTTTCGCATCGGCAGCCAAGTCTCAACACTGTTTCAGTAAAATTCAAGGTCCAGAAGATGCGTTGGAACGTCCTCTACCACCTGGTGCTAATATCTCGTTTTTGCCAAAAGTGGATATTAGCCGTTTTTTCAATGGTGGGCAGCCTACAATTTCTTACAAACAACACATAAAGCTCAATAATTTCAACACAACCCACTTACACGAGTTATTGCCTAATCTTTTCCCACTAACAGAAAGCTTCAAAATTATCAACACCCTTTTTCGATTCGATAAGTTTTCCTCCCACAAAAGCTCGCGCATACGCTCCACACATGAATCCTGGCGGTCCAAGTCACGTTTCGATTATCATTTTTCACTACGCCTTCGCAATTAATCCGCGTGCCATATGAACAACCTTAGGGGACCACCCTTTTAAGGTGAGCGGTGCTGATGTGGAATTATTGGAAATTTTAGCTTTTCAAACTTTAAACACTTATTTGTAATTTCCCCCGCAAAATTAGGGGGACAAAAACTTTTTTTTTTGTATTTTTAATCAAACAGGGCTATTTCAGACCCTTAATTTTTTAAGTTTTGAACCACAGATCGAAAATGGACGTTGCACTTTGGGAAAATTATACGTTCATGATTATTTTTAATTTCATTTTTTCAACATTCGTGCCAGTAAAAAATAGTCATGGTAATATTACATCTGGGAATGGGTACATCTTATATTTTAAAAAATGTGTAATTTTACCTACACAGCAAAAAATCCGATGGTAAAATCGCATGCAAAAGCATGCACATCACCTTCGTCAAAAAAGACACTGAATATTACACGCTGCATGTACAATTTTTGTAAACATAAAAAAAAGTTGCAACCGACGGGATTCAAACCCAGCACCAACAGTAAGGACTGGCGCCTTAGCCCGCTCGGCCATCAGACCGATGAAAAATGGAAAGGATAAAAGTATATATGAGCTTGACATTTCGGTCAAGTAGGTTTCCCATACTGATGAGCTACATATTTCAGGGTGTAATATTACACAGAATTTCATAAAATATTGCAAAATTTATATTACACCCAGGCCTTTTACACGCAGCTGGATTACTACTTTATTTGCTGTGTATGAAAATGTGTAATTTTGCCATTTTTGTGGTTAATATAACTTTTTCAGTCTAAATTGAGGTAAAATTACAACATAAATGAGGTAATATTCAACCTTCCAAAATTACCCCTTCCAAATCCACATAATAAACTTCTAATCCCTCAAAAAAATATTTTTTAATTTTTTTAATATCAACAACATTTTGTCAATGTCGTTAAAATTTACCCTCATCAAATTTGAGTGTTTTTTTTTATTCTAAAAAACTGTTTTTGAAAACAACAGAAAAACTTTTGTTCTATTTTACACAGCAAAACAAGTAGTAATCCATCTGCGTGTAAAAGGCCTAAAATTCTATTCTATTCTAATGTCAAGCCCATATATGCGTTTATCCTTTCAGCATTACATCGGTCTGATGGCCGAGTGGGCTAAGGCGCCAGTCCTTACTGTTGGTGCTGGGTTTGAATCCCGTCGGTTGCAACTTTTTTTTGTGTTTGCAAAAATTGTACATGCAATGAGTAATATTAAGCGTTTATTTTGACGAAGGTGATGTGCATGCTTTTGCATGCGATTTTACCATCGGATTTTTTGCTGTGTAAGTATCACTCATTGATATTTACGCAAATTATTCTGTTGTTTTCGAACAAAAAAGGCTACACAGCACAAAATTGTGTAAATTTGGTAAGTGTAATTAAGGATGGATGAATTACCTCTTTTATGATGTAATTTTACCTCAAATTAGACTGAAAAAGTGACATTACACCAGAAAAGTGGTAAAATTACACATTTTCAGAGGTAAAATTACTTTTTTTCTGACACATTTTAATTTAATGTTTAGTCCCTCGGCGCTGGTCGAGGTCGAGAAGGGGCAATAGCATAAAAAACTTAAAAATTAAATTTGCAGTGGCCAAATCAAGTTTTATAAATTTCTAACATTTGGTCAAGTCCATCTTTTTTTTTAATTTGGAAAAAGACATTTTTACAAAAAAAAATTGTCCTAAAAAGGTTTGAACTGACAGGTGCGCTTTGTTAAAATTTCATGCATTTTTTAATACAAAAATCAGAGAGTTTATTTCTTAACTTTAAACACAAGGTTGTTGCATTTATTTATTCGATGATTAACTTTCTACAACCCAAACCCGCCTTTGGACGGGCTTTGATCTAAAAATCTGCCAAAAATCCATTATTCAACCAATTTTTGATCTTTAAAAACCGTTGGAAAGAAGAACTCCCAAAATTTCAGAAAATTTTAGGGTTTGAAGTTTGACTTGTTTATGTGACTTTGCCAATGTTTTTAAAAATGTAATTTTTTAAAGGGTCAACTTTGGCTGTTTTTTCTACTAACATTTCCTTTATTTTAGGTAAACATTAGTATGCCGTATTTTTTGTAGTGTCCCAGACTATGCCTCTACGCAATTTTTACAATTCAAATAATAATGGTGCCATTCTAAAGCAGAAAATATGAAAAACGAGCAAAAAATTGAAAAAGTGACTGAAAAAAACAGGTAAAAATTAGATAGGAAAAATGCAATGATAGAAGGTGGTAGAATAGGCAAAATACTACCAAAAACAAACATAAACTAAATAAGATAAATGCAAATTAAAAGACTAAAGAATAAAACAAAAACAACATAAAACAGGAGAAGTAAAGTTATTCTTAGAACAAAAATTGCTCAAAATGATCTCCTGAACACGGGAAATAAAAATATTCTTAAAAAAAGTTGGGCAGTAGAGGGTTAAATTAGTTTTATTCCAAGTTTTTTCTTTTGCACCCCCTTCAAATATTCCCTTAAAAATGAAGAGGACTATAATTTAAATTTTCATTGGAAAAAACGTACAAAGTCCATTTCAGAATACATTTAATACCTAATGCTCATTAGGTACAACATTTTGATATACTTTTAACCTAAAAATTTTGAAAATCAGGATTAAACTTTGATTTTTTTTTTGTTTCAAAGTGTCATCTTAACATCACTTATTATTTTTCGAATGCCAATATCTCAAAACTAATGGTACGATCTTTAATAAAAAAAAATAATTCGTAAAATGTTTTGTTCGTTCTATTTTTTTTATTTTGTTGATATTACATTTGAAAAAAGTATAATATTCAATTTGAGGCAGTTTTAAAATAAGAGCTATGATTTTTATATGTTGAAGGTAGCCTAGATTTTAAATTTAAAAAAAATAAAAATTATGTTTTGCTCAATGTTTCACGTGATTTTCCGATCTGAGGTCACTAAATTCAAAATTGGTAAAACGATTTAAAAGTCTTTTTTTGATTATGAATACATTAAAAAACAAGGCAAAAACTTGGAATAAAATTTGCATTAGCTTTTTTTCAAAAGTTCATAACTTAGTGGCATAATTTTTGCCCATACTTACGTGTGGCTCAAAAGATATCTTTTTCAAATCAAATAAAAAAAAATCTAAAAACACAAATTTTGGAAATTGAACTGTTTATAATTCAAATATTAATTTCAAAAATGGGTAAATTTTTGAAAGTGCAACTATTTTTCAGAGTAGTCCTCTAAAGACAAAAAAAATTAAAAAATAAAATTAGAATAACAAGCCATGGTTTCAACATTTGAATGGAAATGAGTGTTTTAAAATGCATTTTACACTAGTTCAGTTGTTTTGCAATCATTAGTTTTTTTTTTAATGTAAAATTTGACGAAAACAAAAATGTTAGCAAAAAAATCCTTTTTGCGGGGTGACAAAAATTTTTAGAAATATTTGCAACAACCTAATGCAAAGTGGCTTATTGGGTCACAGAAAAGTCCTCTACAATAGTTTAGCTAATTCAAAAATACACAAATTAAATCCACAGTTTGCGTGGAGAATTACCCAAACAGAAAAAAATAAAAATTATGTATTCTTAACAGTTAAATATCAATCACAAAGAGTGTCCACTGTAATTGTAAACATTAAGTGGTTTGTTCATTTTTCGGGCAAGTGTTCCTTTTGATCGAAAATAAAAAATATATCTTATAAAACTTTTTCAAAAAAGTTTGTTAAAAGTTTTTCCAAGAGCATTGCTATTTTTAAGTTATTATTTATTTAGCTATATAAATTTCAAGCAAACAGTTTTCAGGATAAAACAATCAAATTAATCCCAACATTGCCTCCCTCACCCTAACTCGGACATACCCCTCTAAACATTTCAACAGCAGCAGCAGCGCTGCTGTTCGAAACCCCACATGATAAATATCAACCGCGTCGTCGCGGTCGCGGTCCTAGCCACACCACCACAACAATCTAACAAAAGCAATTTCATCGACTTTCCGGCGTGGTGGCCAGCGCAGGACCACCCCATCTCCCTGTGTTCTGGCCCAATCTGGCGCGTTCGATCACAATTTATTGATCGATTTAGCGAAATAATTAATAATGATTCATAACTAGTGTTTTTGCGCGGCGGCAGCAGCAAACATTCGGTATATCACGACCCAGCTCGACTTGGCTTAAGACCACACCAGCGAGTCTTTTGTTTGCCAAGGTAGACTTGGTACAAGTTAGTAAGCCTCCGTTAATAAATAAGGCACGCTGCTTGTTGTTGTTTGGTGTTGTGTGTGCGCTTGTTGCAGAACAAATTGCTTTTGATGTATAGATGGCAGGTACAAAAAAGCTCGGCTTAAGCTGCTAGTGGCGGCATTTTGGCGCGAACCAATTGGTGGTCGAGTTGAGGAGTTTTTGGGCGGGCTGCACTTTTGCTGCACACTGCGGTTGACTTGTCAGAAATGTCGTGTTTTATAAATTTAGTTAAACTGGCTGAAGTAGATAACGGAGCGGAGTTTGTGGAACTGTAAGAAGGACTACTGTTTGAAGGGTGGGAGAAAAAGGGTTCGTCACTTCTGGGTGCGCGCGTTGAAGTCTTTTTCAATTTGAAGGCATAGTTACGGATTGCTGCGATCACAAATCAGTAACGATGATTTGTTGATTTATGAATAACCGTTTGGGGACTGATTTCAGTTTATTTAACTGTCTAGAAAGGCATAGTCAAGAGAAAAAACTTCAAAAAAACGATCGAATAAAATATCACAACAAAGTTTCTTATTTCCTGTTCAAAAAAACAGCAAAACTTCCGCCCTTTTTCCAGCGCCTACTTTGCTCGCCGATTTTCCCACGACCGGTTCGCTCCCGTCGTCGGAAGTAGCCGCCCGAAAACAAATGATTCAATTCGTCCAATTTACGTCGCCCCAAAGTCCATTCGTTGTCCAGGTTGGACCGCGCCAGGGGTAGGTCCACATAAATTTCTCGCCAGCCGAGAACGCACGCTGTGTGTGTGAATCTTCCTTCCTCTGGGAAAAAATTGAGCGCTCTCTGGATTATGCTTTCGAAAGGGGGTATTTTTGTGAGGATAAAAATTCTCAAATTAATTAAATGATATTTTTCACATTTTTCGCGTACGACATTGTAAAATTTCACTCTTTGGGTTTTTTTTCCTGCGCTCAAATGAAAATAAATGATTATTATTTTGGCATTTTCGCGCGCGAAACCTTAACTTTTTGCGCTGCTGCCGTCCCGGGAGCTGATCTTTATTTAATTCCACTTTTTTTCTCTTCTACCTTCGCCGTGCATCTTCCCCCTGAGGGGTCTCTTCCTCTTCGGCAAAGATTAATCGAAAGTGCCTCCGCCGCAGCATCCTTTCGGACCGACCGCGGCGGTGGCAGCGACCACTCGCGCTTATGACGCTAATTAAATGTGTTTTTAAAAGTGCAGCTGAATTATGACTTTTTATGACAGCCAGCGCCGTGCCGCACCGCGGTGTGCATCCGAGGAAGATGAGTTATCTGGACAACGGAGCAAACACACACAGATACACTCGTGCAGACAGTTTTATACAACTTTTTAAAGGATGAGCTCGAAATAAGTTGCAGTAGGCCATAAGAAGAGCTGGGGTCGTCGCTTGATGTCGTTCAAGTCGCTGGCGCGCGCGGCGCGGCGCTGACTTTGTTGGGGCCTGCTACGATCGGCTCGGTGGTGCACACACGGGAGTGAATTATGAATTATTATCTTTATCTTTACGAGTTTTCGGCACAAGATGACGAGGACGAGGACGAATGCAATGAAAGAAAAGTGTTTGCTTCTTTTTCTCTTCAGTTACTTAGTTGCTCTGACTTATCTCGCGCGCGTTAAGCGTGATGCTGCCGTTAAAAGTGATAAAGCGGCCGAGTGCTGAAATTAAGCAGATGAAAGAAGTTTTGTCGTAATAATAATAAAAAAAAAGTTTGACTGGCAATTTGGCGGGCTCTTTTTGTCTGTCCAGCTTAAACTGTCTGATTTTATAAGAAAATTGCGATTCTTCGGCTCGAAACTTACTGGAAATGGTCCCCGCCACGCAAAAAAAAAGGGACACGTCCCCCGGCCAGACTTTAGGTGACGATGATGGTCATTTAGATAAGCCCCAGAAAAAGCGCGACGGAGGTCGGCCGGGTCATAATATTGATTCCCTTGCCGCCGCCGGGGTCATTAAGAGCGGGACTTTTAGTTCGGGTCGTAAAATCGGCAGACTTTGACGATGGGATCGCACTTGCGAAAGGTAATTTACTTAAGAAAGGGAGGTTTTAGTGGATTTAATCTGCATTGTGCTTTTTTCAATTTTTGCCTTAAAATCTTTAAAATAAGAAACTTCTAAAAAAAAATCTCGAAGTCGTCGCATCATCTACATAGTAGGCGTTGAAGCCTTCAACAGAGCTTTCTTCCACGTCATTCGGAAGCACTCCCAAGGATGACGCGCCTACTCAGTTCAAATTAGCATAAATTGCATATACGATGATGTCCCCCATACGTTCTGGAGCGCGGTGACAGCCTCCTTGGATGCGTTCCGCGTGGAAACCTGTTTCAAATGTTGATTCAACTGGTGTGTTTGAATGCAACTTTGTTCGGATCCCTATTTGCAGTTTTCCTTAAGGGCCACGAACCGCAGCAGCACCGTGAGAAAAGCCACTTTGCATGCAATAAATTATCACCTGTAAAGTACCTTTTTTTCTGCGGTTAACAAACGTTCGCTAGGCATTATTGTGTGTACATATTTGCCAAGTGTACCAGTGCAGATATACTGCGGGGTAGGGTAAAGTGACCCATTTTTGACAGATCGAAATTTTTCTTCACTTTTTTTGTCAAAATTTATTGAAACGTTTAAATCAACGCCAACACGCCAAAAGTTGAAATAGGTCCAAAATAGGTGACTTTCCCCTAATCTCCTACTAGTTCAGGTGTGTAAAGCTAGCCGGGCCGGGCCGATTGTTCGCCCCGTCGCAGGTGAATGCTTTCTGTTTACATTTGTTATCGATTTGTTTATGGTTGTGCACTTTTCACCTTAATTCTTGCTGCTTAGTGGTTCGGAGTATTTCGCGTGTATTTTTTTTAAGGTGGCTTTGAGTGAACTTTGCTTGTTTCGGCGGGAGATTTAGGAGCGTTTTTAGCAACAATTTTCGCTCCGGCAGGTGTGGCATTACAGTTGGTGGTGCATAAATATTATTTATATATTTTTGCTAAATTATGCTTCGCGGAAAAAGTCGCGCGCGACGGAGTTGCCGTTGAATGGCGGGGAGTACAAAAATGGGATTGTATCTTGCGTTGAAAATCGTGTTCGACAGGGTGGTCGGAAGAATTTGGTTGAAGCGTGGTGGGGCAGCATTTTCAGTGAGGAATGCAGAACTAGATAATTAAATTTTGCAGTAAGTAAAAACACACTGAAATTTGAGCTAACTTTAACAGAAGTTCAGCGAAAAAATAACTAAAATTTTCCGAAGATTCGATATTGCAATAAAAATTAACTGAAAACGACAAACAAAGAATCTGTGGTTTTTGCATTCATTCAAACATGACCAGTTCTTTGGACAATTTAAATGATGAATTTATTAACTTCAGAGAGATGTTTTGAATTATTTTCAAAACAACCAGTTTTTTGAAAAAAAATATCCTCTTGAAAAAATCTGATAGTATTTAAAATATTTTCAAACATGCCTAGTTTTTATGGAATAATGTATTTTTACATTCTTTAAAACATGACCATTTCTTTGGACTATTTTTAAGATAATTTTATTTATTTCTGGGAGTTTTTGATTTTTTTTTTTCAACATAACAACAACAAAATTCTGCGTTATCTGCATTTTTTTTGCTTTTGACAATAAAAAAAATCATTTTTGGGAGTTCTTGCATTTTTTCAACAAGACCACTTCTTCAGAAATTAATTGGTTTCACAAAAAAAATCTGTGGTTTTCCCAATCTTTTCAAACATGAACAGGCCTTAAAAATTAGTTGGTTTTGAGAAAAAATATCTCTAGGAGTTTTATGTTCTCTCAAACATGATCCAGGCTCAGAAAATAATTTGTTTAAAAAATCTTTGAGTTATCGCATTTTTACATAAAAATAGCTCGGTTTTTCAAAACAAACTTCTGTAGGTTTTGCATTCTTTCGAAGAATAGCAGTTTTTTGAAAACAAATAAGTTTTTCAAAACAAAATTACGGGTTTTTTTTCATTCCTTGAAACATCAAAAGATCAGTGAATAATTTAAAGATATGGGATAATTTTTTTTGGCATGAGTAGTTCTCAAAAAAAGCAGTTTTAAAATATATTTGATTTTTTTTTAGTTTTTGCACTCTACAAAACATGAGCAGTTCTACAAAAAAAAGATTACTTGTCATAAGCTTTTTTGTGAAAAATTACATTAAAAATATTTGAGATAATCACTTTTGAATGACTTGTTGGCCTTGATATTTATATTTCATGTATATTTTGAATGGGAAACGGAGAAAACTCCACAAAATTGGGGAAATTCGAACCCATTTGACAGGTTAGAAGAAGTCAGTCTTATTTTATTTTTTTTAAATTACATGCTGGTCATTAGAAAGCATAATTTATACAAATTAACCTCCAAAAATTGCCGTTTTATTTTGTTTATAATTTTTATCACAATTATTTTGATGATGCGGCGATTTTTAATATCTTACAACGTAAATTTTATAGTGTCTGAAAAATTAAGAATCATCAAAAAAACGCTTTTACACTACATGAACTTTATTTTGGAACAAGATTTCAAGAACTTTAAAAATATTTGTCTATTTTGTAAACAGACTTGTATGGATACACCAACGATGCGATAAAATCCAAATAAAAATGATCGTGTGTTTTCAATATTGCTCAAATGTGTGAAAAAATCAAGAGATCTACTTTAACGCAAAATGCCTACAGTCATGCCCCGGTTTTGCACGCCTCGGTTTTGCTCTGCCCCGGTTATGATTCGTGCAGGAGCCTCGGTTAAGCACGGCCCAGTGCTTAACCGAAACACAGCACTTATGGGATTTTGGCAATATGGGAGGCATTGGGAGGGATGATGTCAGCTATCTATTGCAATTATAATTACATGAACATTTTTCTCAAAAACACGTATTTTTCCTGTATTTTGAAAATGTAATGTTTCTCAAAAAAAATACTCAATATTGTTGTTTCTGCTATACGGGTATCAAATGATCGCATGATAAAAACTGAAATTTCTAGTATTTTTCAATAGTACGTAGTTTTGTGATAATTTTGAGTCATTTCAAAAAAAAATCTATTGAAATGTATGAAAAAATCTCAATCATTTTATGCCCATTTTAAAAAAACAAACACTAAATTTTACCTTTTTTTCAAAATGACGTAGTTTTGTAATTTTTTTGAGTATTTCATAAAAAATATTATTGCTATTGAAATGTATGAAAAATTTCCGATCATTTGATGCCCATATTGTAAAATACTGAAATTTTGAGTATTGTTTTTTCGAAAATACGTAGTTTTGTGAAAATGTTGAGTATTTCACAACAAATATTCGTGATATCGAAATGTTTGAAATTTTTTTCATCATTTGATACCCATATTGTAAAATACTAAAATTTTTAAAAAAATTCGAAAATACGTATTTTTGTGATAATTTTCAGAATTTTCAAAAATGTGAGTTATATCTTTCGAAATGTATGAAAAATTCCGATCATTTGATAACCGTATAGAAAAAACAATAATTTAGAGTATTTTTTTTCGGAAAAAAAACATTTTCAAAATACAGGGATATACGTATTTTTGTGAAAATTTTCATGTAATTAAAATTGCAATGGATAGCTGACATCATCCCGATTTCAAAACACTATATTTTTGATGTTTGGATGATGTTTCATAGGATTATAGCCAATCTCTCCCATTTAGCCAAAATCCCATAAAATCTGTGCCTCGGTTTTGCATCCCCTATATGCGGTGCTAAACCGAGGCATGACTGTATATCACCGTTCAGCCTGCTCCGATCCAAAATATTTCAGCAAATATTCGATTTCGCCATTTGTCGTGAACCCCCGGGTTAACCAATCACTAGTCCCAGCTTGGGGTTGATTAATGTACGCACCAGGTACGCATCTACCCCCAAGGTTTCCCCCAAGTCAAAGTTCCCCATCGAGTTCCTGGTCACACGACGCCGAGGAGGTCACGGGTTAATCCAATCTGCAGAAAACGTTGAAATTGGAATGAAATTGATCAACCCAGCGCCAACTAGATTGAGACACGGAGGGAAATGTTGCGAGCGAATTGGCGAACATTTGCTTACGAAACGTCAACAGAAGGTTTTCTTTTCCGTGCAGCCTGCTTCGATCGCGCAGCGATGTTTACCGTAGCTGCTGAAGAAGTCCGACTGAGGTCAAGGCCTCTAACGCGATTCGATTTGGGTCACTCTACGCATCTGACTTTTGGAAGCGTATGGTTTCGAGCTGTAATTAATCATGACCCACCCGAAAACCGACTTAGGGGGAACCCATAATAAGCCCTAATTACCACGGGGGTTTCACTTTCATTTGGCGACTCACAAATTCGTCTAAGCCTGCTACAGTGACGACCTCTAGGGGAGTGAATTTCGTCTGTCAACGGGAGGGATACTCCGCGCATGATTTATTACCGCGGGTTACTCCGTTTTCTCTAGCCGTGAAGACCGAGCCAACTTTGCGCGCGACTTTGACAGTTGTGCGTAGCACAACGAGAAAAAATAATTGTTACCCACGGGTGACGGTCATCAATCAAAGCCTGCTAAGCCATCATCATTGTTATCGAGCGCGATGACGACAGGATTTGGCGGTGATGTGATTAAAAATTAATTAATGTCTAGCGCGCTTTCTCCCGCTTGGTGCGTGAGCACGGATTAGCGCGTCCGCGCGTTGACACTTGACTTGACGGAAAGTGGACACTCATTTACGAGCCGGTGACAGTGATTGTCGGGGTCTGTTTTGAAAGCTTGTTGTTGTAGATTCTGATTGAGATATGAACGCGCGCGCGCGATTGATTTGCGTATGCGCGTGAGAAATGTGGTCTAAGGTCAAGTCGATCTGACGTCTCAGGAATTTGACAGTTGTCATGGGATACGTCGTTGTATGGCGAACATCGAAGTAGGTCACTCAATCGATACCTTCTTGAACCAGGTCCGTGGTGAAAATAGAAGGTATTGAGCGAGAAATGCAGTGCATCTTCACAAGAATGTCTGATATTTTCTTGAACTACTCCGACAAAAACTTTCTGACAAAGTTGTCAATATGTAGCCAACTCCGGGCTTCTCAAAATTTCAATTCCAACTCCAGCATCGCTTCAAGGTTTGACTTCGCCGACTCCGGCTCCACCTTCAACACTAGCTTCACAAGATTTGTCGTCTCCAACTCCAGCTCGAGACTCGACACCATTGACTCCGACAACAACTCCGATACTAAGTTGTAGAAAATTGGCAGACTCTTGGGACTTCCAGGTTCCGGACGCAGCACGATTGCAACAGTAGCCATCCTCCCAACCGCCCTCTGACCACGGTCCGGTTCCAGCTTCTTCCGTTCGGACACAGTAAAGATCCGCAGTAACATAACCAAATTTTTCGGCATCCTCACAAAACGCCAAAATCAGAATACTTGCTACCGGATCATATTCCGGATCTCCTCCTCCTCTTAGTCTTCACTCCGATTAACACGTCCACTCCATTGGCCGATACACGAAGCCATTTGTTTACATTTTTTCGACTCTCCCCGCAAACGTCAATCCACACAAATTTGCTGCCGGATCTTTTCCGGAATTGATCCGGAAAAAACGGCATCAATTTCCGAAAATTTTGGTTATGTTTCTGCTTGCAAAAAACAATGCTGCAATCCAATCTCCAACTGCCGTTTGACATTTACTCTCTCGCTCCTGTCCGTTCGTCCGTCTGACAGTTCTCTCCGCTTACACGCTGAACTTGGTTTCCTCATTTTATTTGTGATTGCTACACTTGGAATAACTCATAACTCTACAATAAGATAACACAAATACTGAAAAATACAGAGCTGTCACCCAAATTCGGAAGCGCCGCGTCACTTCGTGGCGCGTGGCACACTGCGATCGGAAATCTCCCGATTTTTTTGTCGTCTCCTCTCCCGAAAAAGGAAGGAAGCCACTTGTCGTCGGGCTCGTTATTGTTGAAAGCGCGCGCTCGCGCTCGCGAATATGGATGTGGGAACAAACAAAACAAAGTTGGCGTCGACAAAAAAGAACCCCGAACCTCCGTAAACGTAAATTCGGCGGTTCGTTTGTTGGCCGTTTGTTTGTCGTGTCGTACTTTTTTTTCGGGGATCGAACGCGCGACACGCTGATTCACATGTTTATTGAATAATGATCATTATTTGTGCTCATTGTTGTCAGAGAAAAGAAAAACAAACTGACAGCTCGGACCACGGTGAGTGAGGATGAAGAGGCAGTAGGCAGTGGCGATTAGTTGAGCAAACACGGACGATGAAGATGAGGTTGCTGCTGATGAGCGTGATGAAGATGATGATCATGAGGCGGATGCTGGAACGTATTGTTTGTATTTACTCACAACAAGACCTCCAAACAGAGCGCCGCCGCTTGATCGCGATCGGCTCGAATTATGATGAGTTACTTAAAGCTTGAACACATCCCTTTTATGTCCGGCAAATCGCGCGAATCGTGCCCAGTTTCATTAGCATATTTTGACGTTGCGACATTCGGGGTCGCACAAATAGGGTTCTAATGAACCAGTACTTGTAGTTCGCATATTTGCGGGCAACCCCCTCTGGGGGTTGTGTCCCGCAGGGGTTCCACCGTGATTAATTTGACCCCTTGCTGAGGCGAACTAGTGGCAAGAGGGCGGTTCTATACGACTGTACGGTAGTACAATGTTGCCAACGAGTTAATTAGTACCGGGATTGGTCGTGATCAATCGTCACTTGGGAGTCAATTTATCTGCGTGCAGCAGTTGTAGGTGGGATTGTCGGGATCTATTTGTTACACAGTGAGGTGAAATAGTTGACCCGTTACGTGGTTGATTTGTGCCGTAACTCAATCTCGTGCAAAGTAGGCCTTGGCAACTGTTTTACACGACGCCGATTGTTTTGATTTTGCGCTGTGAAAAAGTGACAGTTCAAACGTACTCAAAATTGAGTACGTGAACCAAACGTTGGATTAGCGTAAGTTTTACTCAGTTTTCATTGAACTGTGAGTGAAAATCTCTCAAATGTGACATCAGCCTCTCCTACTCAATTTTGAGTAGGTTGTTTGTAACCAATTCTGAGCAGCTGTTCTACGACTCAATTGTTCGCATTTCCCGCCCGAAGAAAGTGAGGAATAAAATACACCTCAAATTAGAATAAAATTGTTCGAGCCTGGGTGTCCAAACCCCGCGCAACTGTTAAGCTATTAAACAATCGATAACATAAACATCTTGCCCCCCTCACCCCCCGCGCCCCAAAAAACCCGGCGCTACCGTGCCCGCCAGCAATCCTAACCTCAATCTGCATACAATCGTGACTCATCAATAAGCATACGGCCTGCTACGAGACCGCGCCGTGGAAAATTATGCAGTGCAGAAAGTGCACTCTGCGCAAACGCCTACTCTGCCTTGATTTCAAGGGTGGCCTAACCTTACTTTTTGCGCTGCGCGCTTCAGTGCCACGTGCATTAGCCGAAGGTTGCTACGATTTTTGCGCGTTCCATGACCACCACTTGGGGATTGAGATGTTCTTTCACTTGGGGGTTCTCCGCCTGCTTGTTTTGCAGGTGGTGCGCAGAATTTGCATCGCAATTGTTTGGTTTCGTTTCGGCATACAATGGCAGATATTGTTTGTTTACGTTTTGCGCTTGACAGTTGGCGGCGCGTGCGGCGCTTCCGGCTTCGTAACGACCCTCCTTGGAGATCAAGGTGACCCAGGTAGGTCAGAGTGCTTGCGGGTGCGTTTAGCACTCGCCATTTTATTGCTCACTCTAGCCAAACTTGACCGCAGGGCGCTGCTTCGTCGATCAATTCCATCATAATCACCATGGCAACGATTTGGCCCGATGATCTAGAACGCGGCTGCACAAGGGCGCCGTGATCGCCGCAGGCAGCTCAACGTGTGTGTGTTTTGTAAAGGTGACCAAATGTCATTATCGTAAAACTAACGTTGTCGGTTGTAAGCCGAAACTCCACAGGTTCGGATCCCGCAGGACGGAAGGGGCGTAATCTGGGCCTGTGATGGATGGATTAGCCCCATATTTTTCGAGCGCGCAAGCTTTCTTCGACAGCCGCGAGAGCTGTCAGACGAGGGGTCCAATCAAGGGGTAGAAAACCAACAAGAGTGCATTCCGCGTGGGGGCTGGAGGTGGACACAGTTTTTTGGGCTTTTTCTTCTGTTGGTCCACCTCCTCCAGCGCTTCTATTCAGCGCGCTAGACAACCCCCCGTTGGGAAAATGAAACCTGACTGAAATGGGAATGAATCTATCAATCAAGCAATTGTTGGGACGCGGGGCCTTGAGAGATTTTCGGATATTTCTGGGCCCCAATGGAGATCAGCCTGATCGTGACGAACCAATTACAAAGTGACAAAGTTTCCCGTTTCGGATTAACGTTGGGGGACGTTTTGCGCCGGGTAATCAGGCCTTAAATCAAACGTAACCTCGAAAGAATCGTCCCCGAGTTCACGAAAGCATAAAATTAACCCTTAAAACTGATCGCTTCGCAGGAAATCTATACGAGATCCCCCTCGATATACCGGTAATTGAAAGTTTGTGTTGACGTGTTGTGTCCCACCTTGAACGTAGTAGGCGGTGAAATTTTAGTACCCTCCGTTAGTCATGGTGGGGCTGCTGCTGGACTTCCATCGAAGCACCCCTTAACCTGGTGAGGACAGGACAAGCGCGTTAGTTTGACAGCGATTTGGTTAACCTTCGCATTTTTTATGAAGCGGAATTCGGAGTAGGAATCGACCAATTTTGACAAGCCTTAGTTTATTTTTTTGTTAAAATTAGAGGAACACTTTTTGAGAAGCCGAAAAAGTGAGTTGGAGTCGGGATTGACAAATTATGAGAAGTTGTTTATCTTCGCTCGCTAAACGTCAAATTCAGAGCAGTAGAGTTAGAGTCGGTGGAGCCTGATATTTTTGCAAACTGTCAAAATTTGAGAGCGTTAAATACTTTACTACAGTTTACAGTTTTTAGTTTGATCAACGTGGTAGATCATCTGGTAGATTTTTGACAGTTTGATGCTTACGAATCAGTTCACCAATACGGTTAATAATTGTCTCATTAGGTCGAATCTCAAAATGAGAATCTTAAAATTAAAAGAACGAATTAACTTTTTGTCGAAATCAAGTGTACCTGAAGGAAAAGTCTAACAATAATTAATAAATTTTGCAAAAGAAATAGAAAAAAATTAAACATCACAATTTTGTAATTTAACAATACTAATATTTAAAATAAAAAAAACATAATTTTCAAAACATATTAGATTCAGAGATAGTGAAATATAAAAACAAAATTTTAAAAATATCTACAATTTATAAAATTGACAGTTCAAAAATTAAAAAAAAAAACAAATTAAGAAATTCCCAATTTTAATATTCGGACATACAAAAATTCAAACATTCAAAACTTTTATAAATTAAAGAATTAAAAAGGTCTAAAATTAAAAAAAACAAGGCTTTTGAAAAATTTAAATTTAAAAAATTTAAATTTGTTAAAAATCTAATATTGAAATTTGGATTTGATGGCAGCATTTCAAAAAAAATTAAATTATGGGACATATGAATTTTAAAATTGAATGATTTAAGAATTAAAAAATAATATTTTTTTTTGTTTAATTGAATTCCACAGTTTCAAGATTTTGGTATTATATGAATAGTTTTTTTAAAATAATTTCCACATTTTGTAATCTCTGAATTTTAATTTTTAAATTTTTGAATTTGAGGATTTCATGTTTATTTTTATTTCAGAAATTCTGATTTTTTTGTTTTTTCAAGATTTACAGAACAGCTAAAATTTTACCATTTTCCGGGAAACTTTCACCAGATATTTCCTGTAGCGTTGTTTAGCATGCCAAATTATGCTGAAAAATGCCTTTAATTTTAAAATTAAATACTTAATAAGCTTGAGTTTCATGATATAAAATTTTTATATTTTTATGATTTGGAGTTCTAGGATCTTTTTTAGAAATTCTGATTCATTTTTTTTAGATTCTCAGAAATGCGAAAATTTTACAATTTTCTGGGAAAATTTTGCCGGATATTTTCTGTAGGGGTGTTAGTAAATAAAGTAGTAGTGAATTTACCGGGAAAATTTCGCAGGATGTTTTCTGTAGCGCTGTTTGGAATGCCAAACTATACAGAAAAACGCCTTAAATTTTTTTTGTGATTTTATGAGCTTGAGTTTTATTAATTCAGAGTTTGAAATTTTTGTAATCTGGAATTTTAAAATTTAAAGTTTTTCACTCAGAAAAACGAATTTAAGAATTCGAGAATGTTAGAATTAAAAAAAAAAATTTGTGCATTGTTTGTTTCTTTAATCAGAAATACTAAAATTTAAAAAAAATCTCGAAAACATCTCAAAAATCGAAATTTCCATTATTTTTAAATCTTTTTTTTTGTTTTTGTTTAACAAATAGAATTGTTTGATTTTAGAATTTAATAATTTTAGAATTTATTTTTTTCGATATTAGAGTTTTTTCATTTTTCGAATTTCTGATCTACTTGTTTTTTCTTGTTTTCAGGAAAGTGCAAATTTGACCGTTTGTGATTTTATAAACATGAGTTGTATGAATTCAGATTTTTTAATTTTTATAATTTGGAATTTTAGAATTTAAAGTTTTTTTTATTTTAGAAATTCTGATTCTCTTTTTTAAGACTCTCAGAAAAGCAAATTGAAGAATAATTCTAGAATTCTAGAATTATTCTAGAATGTTACAATTAAAAAAATGCATTGATTGTTTCTTTAATCAGAAATACTAAAATTTAAAAACAAAAACTTTAAATCATCTCTAAAACCCTAATTTCCATATATTTTTTAATGTTTTAAAAGTTTTTTTTTATTTGAAAAAATAAAATTTTATGAGAAATACTAAAATTAAAAAAAAATCTCGAAAACATCTCAAAAACCGAAATTTCCTATTTAATTTTTAATCCTATTTTTGTTTTTGTTTATCAAATAGAATTTTATGATTTTAGAATTATTAAAATTTTAGAATTTATTTTTTTCGATATTAGAGTATTTTCATTTTTCGAATTTCTGATCTACTTGTTTTTTCTTGTTTTCAGGAAAGTGCAAATTTGACCGTTTGTGATTTTATAAACATGAGTTGTATGAATTCAGATTTTTTAATTTTTATAATTTAGAATTTTAGAATTTAAAGTTTATTTTTTAAGAAATTCTGATTCTCTTTTTAAGACTCTCAGAAAAGCAAATTGAAGAATTCGAGAATGTTACAATTAAAAAAATGCATTGATTGTTTCTTTAATCAGAAATACTAAAATTTAAAAACTAACTTAATCCACCTATGTGGTTGGTGCCTTCCTCACTTTTTACCAACATTTGGTGATATGATGGGTTTGGACACAAATTCTATCTATTTCTCAATAAAAAAATTACACAAATGTCACTTAAGCGGTCAAAACTTGAAACTGAGCGTTGCCAGATCTTCAATGTTTTGGACTCATTGGAAAGGTCTTTCGATAACCTAACCAACGATGGGTCGGATGATGAATCCGGACATAGTTTACATACATTTAAGTGAGATCCGGCTTCAAAAAAGATCATAATTATCACTTAGATGGTCATAACTTGAGACAGGGTTGCCAGATCTTCAATGTTTTGGTCTCATTAGAAAGTTCTTTCGATTACCTAACCAACCAAATGGTTAAGATAATGGATCCGGACATAGTTTACATACATTTAAGTGAGATCCGGCTTCAAAAAAGATCATAATTATCACTTAAGTGGTCATAATTTGAGAAAGGGTTGCCAGATCTTCAATGTTTTGTACTCATTTGAAAGGTCTTTTGATAACCTAACCAACGATGGGTCGGATGATGGATCCGGACATAGTTTACATACATTTAAGTGAGATCCGGCTTCAAAAAAGATCATAATTATCACTTAGATGGTCATAACTTGAGACAGGGTTGCCAGATCTTCAATGTTTTGGTCTCATTGGAAAGTTCTTTCGATTATCTAACCAACGATGGGTCGGATAATGGATCCGGACATAGTTTACATACATTTAAGTGAGATCCGGCTTCAAAAAAGATCATATTTATCACTTAAGTGGTCATAATTTGAGAAAGGGTTGCCAGATCTTCAATGTTTTGTACTCATTTGAAAGGTCTTTTGATAACCTAACCAACGATGGGTCGGATGATGGATCCCGACATAGTTTACATACATTTAAGTGAGATTCGGCTTCAAAAAAGATCATAATTATCACTTAGATGGTCATAACTTGAGACAGGGTTGCCAGATCTTCAATGTTTTGGTCTCATTAGAAAGTTCTTTCGATTACCTAACCAACCAAATGGTTAAGATAATGGATCCGGACATAGTTTACATACATTTAAGTGAGATCCGGCTTCAAAAAAGATCATAATTATCACTTAAGTGGTCATAATTTGAGAAAGGGTTGCCAGATCTTCAATGTTTTGTACTCATTTGAAAGGTCTTTTGATAACCTAACCAACGATGGGTCGGATTATGGATTCGGACATAGTTTACATACATTTAAGTGAGATCCGGCTTCAAAAATGTACATAAATATCACTTAAGTGATCATATCTCGAGACAGGGTTGCCAGATCTTCAATGTTTTGGACTCATTGGAAAGGTCTTTCGATTACCTAACCAACGATGGGTCGGATGATGGATCCGGACATAGTTTACATACATTTAAGTGAGATCCGGCTTCAAAAAAGATCATAATTATCACTTAAGTGGTCATAACATGAGACAGGGTTGCCAGATCTTCAATGTTTTGTACTCATTTGAAAGGTCTTTTGATAACCTAACCAACGATGGGTCGGATTATGGATTCGGACATAGTTTACATACATTTAAGTGAGATCCGGCTTCAAAAATGTACATAAATATCACTTAAGTGATCATATCTCGAGACAGGGTTGCCAAATCTTCAATGTTTTGGACTCATTGGAAAGGTCTTTCGATTACCTAACCAACGATGGGTTGGATGTTGAATCCGGACATAGTTATCATATAGATAAGTGAGATCCGGCATCAAAATTCCAGCACTCGATTCGCAACTCTGACACTTTTTTATACGTAACTTTTGAACTACTTATCAGATCTTCAAACAATTCAATAGTGCAGTATGGGGCACCAAACCGGATCGAATGCAACTTGTTTGACTCAAATCGGATCAGCCAGTGCCGAGAAAACTTGGCAAGAATTTTGAGTACCAAGGGGAATACGCACACACATACACACACACACACAGACATTTGTTCAGTTTTCGATTCTGAGTCGATAGGTATACATGAATATAGGTCTTTGACCTGTTTTTCAAAAGTTCATTTTTAGAGCAGGATTATAGCCTTACCTCAGTGAGGAAGGCAAAACAAAAACTTTAAATCATCTCAAAAACCCAAATTTCCATTTTTTTTTATCTCAGTTTTTTTATTTGAAAAAATAAAATTTTATGATTTAAGGTTTGAAGAATTTTAGCATTTATTTTCTTTTTGGATTTTAGAGTTTTTTCATTTTTTTATTTTCTGATCTTCTAGTTTTCTTAAGATTTTCAGGAAAGTGCAAATTTTACCGTTTTACAGGCAAATATCACCGGATTTTTTTTATATCGTTGTTCAGCATGCCAAACCATACCAAAAAACGTTTTAATTTTGGAATAACCAAAATTGAGGACATATGAATTTGAAAATTCAATGACCTAAGAATTAAAAAATAAAGTTTGTTTGTTTATTGATTGTTTGTATAATCAGAAATACTAAAACAGAAAAAACTCTAAATTTTTAATCTCTAAAATTCAAATTTCCAAAATTTCTTGGAATTCTGAAATTTTAAATTCTTTTAAATTTGGAATTAAAAAAACACAGTTTTATGATTCTAGAATTTTATAATTTCAGAATTGGGTACTAAAGCCCTATGTCAATTTGTATGTACAACGGTGAAAAACACGATTAAAAACCATTTCCAATCACTTTTTTTTATTTGAATGCAAAAAAAAATTACAAGACAACATTTTTTCGATTGATAAACTATGGTCCCCTTGAAACGAGCTGTCAAGTAGGACCTATTCTATCAAGAAGGATCATGAAGTTATTTTTTTTAAAATTCAATTAAAAATCCATTTTAAATCCTTTGTGGTCGTTCAAAGGGTCATTGTACTCAGAAAAATAAGCTTTATCGTTATGAGCAATAATATCACAAATTTAAACTTCATTTTAGGACCCAATTCTAGAGTTTAAGATTTTTTTCAATATTAGAATTCTGATTTTCTTGTTTTTATAGATCTTCTGAAAAGAGAAAATTTGTAAATTTTCCGGGAAAATTTCACGGGTTTTTTTCTAAAGGGTTGTTTAGCATGCCGAAATATACCGAATAATGCTTTTAATTTGGATATTAAAAAAAACTTATAATTTTGATGATTTTTATTTAAAAAAATTCTGATGGTGAACATTTGACATTTTTCCGAGCAAATTTCACCGGATTTTTTTCTATAAGGCTTTCTAGGCCAAGTGAAAAGAATATAATTTAACCCAAAAATGTCGAACTTCTCTTCACTGTGTCCTGATGCAAATATTGATCGAGCTCGAGCTGTCACAGTCCTGCGAAGTATGTTGGCTGACATATCGGGCGGTGAATAAAAAAAACTAGCTAGAATTCGCCTGACAAAAAAACTTTTGCTTGAAAGAGATAGGAAACCTGATGCAAACAAACGTCCAGCTGCCATGTAAACATACTTTGAATGTGTTAGTGAATTTCTGACTAGAAAGCCTTATAGGGTTGTTTAGAATGCCAAAATGAAAATACCGAAAAACGTTTTTAAAACAAAAATATTTTTTAAAAATATAATTCAAATAAAAATATTTTTTTTTTTTGAAAACACAGAAAAAACCGGTAAAATTTTTCCGGAAAATGGTCAAATTTACAATAAAAAATCATATAAATTTCGGATATGACAGCTGAAAAACCCGCCTTATCTTATCTACGCTGAACTTGATTTACTCCTTTTATGTGTAGGTGCTACTCTTGGAATAACTCATAACTCTGCAGAAGTCGGCGAAATTAGAAATTTTTGAGGAGTCGATCGAATTTTGGAAGCCAATGTCGTAGTTGGAGTTTTTATTGTTGAAGTTGAAGCTGTGACAAATCTTGAAACGCTGTCAAACCTACGAACCTCCACTGTACCAAGCGCCCGAGGGCCCAAGGCGTGTGCGTACATAAAACTCCAATCGCAGGAGGACCGTTCCCCCGCCCTCACAGCGTCGTCCTATCTGACACGGTCAATCTCTCCCGAACCGCCACAGCCAATAAAAGCCAATTACGTAAAATGCAACGTAAATTTAATCAAGACCCATCCCGAAAAAGGGCACCACCACCACCTCGCGGCACGCGGCCTACTGCGCACCGAAACGTCAGACGTTAGAGGGTGGGCGGCAGCAGTCGGTATCTAATTTTTAATGGGAAAATGATGGCCAAGAGAACATCATCGTCGTGCTGCACGCGAAGAGGTGGCCACCGCCAGGTGTCTCTGCTAGTGGGGGCCCATTAACAGCGCTCTTCCTGTCCGGCCGGGCCAATTCGAACCATCTATCAGTGGACTTTATTGTTATTGAACAGATACGACTGCTACGGCGGAGACGGCGACGACAGGTGCGGTGTAGCAGGCCTAGACGACGCTCGGGTTGCTGCGATCGTCGTCTTGCGGCCTGCTACGACGACCAGGTGCTAATAGATTCACGCAGGCCGCAGTTAATGGACAATATTCCTAATATGAAAAGGGAAATTTGATGGCTCGACGATCTCCTTCTGTCCGGTTTTATGTCCCTCGACGACAACCGTTTGAATGGGATTTTGATGTCGGCGTTTATGGGCTTGTTGATATTTGAATAATTGAAATGGGCGGTTTTATTGGACGGTGTAAGAGGGACCCCGCTTATCGCGGCGTCCTAAACATCGTGTAATACCAACAGGAAATGGCTTCTCTTCGCCCACGTCCACGGACTTTCATTCAAGATTAGTAGGCCTAGAGGTTGAGCGTCCGTTTATGATTTATAGTCAAAACAAACATTCCACAAAAGACCAACTACCCTAATTGGAGGCCCAGGAGGCTGGTCAAATTTGCATAACTTATGGCACCACCAGCCTACTGCGTTGAACCAGCTGCTGTGGTGTGCGCCCAAAAACGGATGAGAATCCGCAATAGGCGCGCCCGCCCCGTAGAAATTAGACATAAACTGCAAATTACTTATCATTATGTCCAAACCAATCAAATAATAATAATCATCACTTGGACTTCCGCCCGTCTTCTCGTTGGGACTAGCGAAGAGGGTCTTTTTCGAGAAACAGATTAGGTCGACGACGATTTTTGGGAGGGGGTTCCCACGGCACTTTCGACGCGGATGCCCCTGCGGGGCTAATGGACCTCTTTTTAGCGGGATGACAACGCTGAAGGTGATGAAAAGTTTGGGTTTAGGTCGACTTGCTAAAAATTTTGACAGTTGCTCACCTTCAGCGATGATTGCATTGGTCGCAATCAATGCAAGTGGCAAAGGAAGTAAGCATCTGTCAAACGCAGCTGTTCTTCTTGCTCAACTTTTTCCCAGGGATTCAACTCAAGATATTAAATTCTCATTCGGCAAGAACCAAATAAGCTCGAAAATAAACTCAACCATCTCATTAGCATAATTAAGTCTTACAAATCTGCATTTTTTTCTCCGTCCTTCTTTCAGATGGTTCTGATTGACCGGTGACACCACAGAGGAAAGAGACGCGGGAAACGGAAAATGCATCACAACGTCACTGCCATCATCAGTTCAACGCCAGCAAACTGCCAACAATCTCCGGACCCCGGACTGATCCCCGCTAATTGCGCCCGCTCGATCGCACCGTCGTCGCGCCTCAATTTAAAAACATTTAAATTTTCGTAATCTTCCCAAACGGCCCGCGATTAAAAAGTGGAAGAAAAATAATTTCGCCTTTTTAGAACCCAAACCAAATCAGTTCGACCCTCGAATATTTATGTTGGAACTCATCACGAATGGCATAATGACTTCATCGGGCATGGACATCAGTGAATCGTTTCGGCCCGAAGATCTGGGAAAGACGGACTTTTTCGACTTTGTCGGCAGTGCGGGAACCCGGGACGCCGCCAATGGTGGCCAGAGTGAGGAAACTGCAACGAGTGTCGCCGCGGATCGACCTCCGGGGGTTGGGGGAGGAGGTGGTGGCGGTGGAAG
Source organism: Culex pipiens pallens (assembly GCF_016801865.2). Lineage (NCBI taxonomy): Eukaryota > Metazoa > Arthropoda > Insecta > Diptera > Culicidae > Culex > Culex pipiens. The sequence continues at coordinate 170,095,979 of NC_068939.1, forward strand.
TTCGGGAACGTCGTCCTCCTCCTCCGCCAGCAGCAGTAGGAACGGGCCGGATGGCGGAGTCAACGGAAGTGGTGGTTCGGTGGCGGACAGTGGGAACGGGTCCAGTGGGAGCAGCACCAGCAATAACCAGCCTCTGCAGGGATTCGATCAGGTGAGTGAATGAATTGTGATCAAATTTGAGTCTTTTTCCGCGAGCGTGTAGTTGCTTGGCGCTGTCAATCTTGCCGTTCAAGTAGCTGTCAAATCTGGCAAGATTCATCAATCGAAGGTTAAACAAGAATGTTCCCAACAAATATGTAACAAATAATGAAATTGCGATAAAAGTGCAATTCGATTTGTAATTATAATAAATTCCGGACAAGATTCTTCATTTGAAGAATAGAATGGATAAAGAAATTATTATAACATAATACTTATTGGACCTATCAATTTAAGCAAGACTTGTTTTTTAAGGGTTGTTCGACTATATTTGTTGTCATTTGTCTAAATCAATATTTGTACGATAGATCATCAAAACTTCTTTTTTTCGATTTTCATCTTATTGCCTTGTAAATTTTAGCAAGATTCTTCATCAACGAAATAACCCCTAATTTTCCTACACATTGAAGCTCGGAAAAAAACGTGATCAAGAAAAGTTGTGCTTTTTTTTCTTAAATTTCATGAAATTCTTAAAATTATTGAAATTCTTTAAATTCTTGAAATTTTTGAAATTCTTGAAATTCTTAAAATTCTTGAATTTTTTGAAATTCTTAAAATTCTTATTTTTTTTGAAATTCTTGAAATTCTTAAAATTCTTGAAATTCTTGAAATTCTTGAAATTCTTGAAATCCTTGAAATTCTTGAAATTCTTAAAATTAGTGAAATTCTTGAAATTCTTAAATAACCCCTAATTTTCCTACACATTGAAGCTCGGAAAAAACGTGATCAAGAAAAGTTGCGCTTTTTTTTCTTAAATTTCATGAAATTCTTAAAATTATTGAAATTCTTTAAATTCTTGAAATTTTTGAAATTCTTGAAATTCTTGAAATTCTTAAAATTCTTGAATTTTTTGAAATTCTTAAAATTCTTATTTTTTTTGAAATTCTTGAAATTCTTAAAATTTTTGAAATTCTTGAAATTCTTGAAATTCTTGAAATTCTTGAAATTCTTGAAATTCTTAAAATTAGTGAAAATCTTGAAATTCTTAAAATTCTTAAAATTCTTGAAATTCTTGAAATTCTTGAAATTCTTGAAATTCTTGAAATTTTTGAAATTCTTGAAATTCTTGAAATTCTTGAAATTCTTGAAATTCTTGAAATTCATGAAATTTTGAAATTCTTGAAATTCTTGAAATTCTTGAAATTCTTAAAATTCTAGAAATTCTTGAAATTCTTGAAATTTTTGAAATTCTTGAAATTCTTGAAATTCTTGAAATTCTTGAAATTCTTGAAATTCTTGAAATTCTTGAAATTCTTGAAATTCTTGAAATTCTTGAAATTCTTGAAATTCTTGAAATTCTTGAAATTCTTAAAATTCTTGAAATTCTTAAAATTCTTAAAATTCTTGAAATTCTTGAAATTCTTGAAATTCTTGAAATTCTTGAAATTCTTAAAATTCTTGAAATTCTTGAAATTCTTGAAATTCTTGAAATTCTTGAAATTCTTGAAATTCTTGAAATTCTTAAAATTCTTGAAATTCTTGAAATTCTTGAAATTCTTGAAATTCTTGAAAATCTTGAAATTCTTGAAATTCTTGAAATTCTTGAAATTCTTGAAATTCTTGAAATTCTTGAAATTCTTGAAATTCTTGAAATTCTTGAAATTCTTGAAATTCTTGAAATTCTTGAAATTCTTGAAATTCTTGAAATTCTTGAAATTCTTGAAATTCTTGGAATTTTTGAAATTCTTGAAATTCTTGAAATTCTTGAAATTCTTGAAATTCTTGAAATTCTTGAAATTCTTAAAATTCTTGAAATTCTTGAAATTCTTAAAATTCCTGAAATTCTTGTTCCTCGGACAATTTTACCTAATAATCAATGTAAAACTCAAACTAAAATGAACTATTGGCGAGATACAGCGATTTTACTGAAAAAAGTTTGATTTTGCGCAGCAAAATAAAAAAAACAGAAAATTCTACTTTAACACCTTAAATTTAAAAAAATGCATTTCAAAATTAACAAACAAAACAAAATTAAAGAATAAAAGAGTATCAAAAAAGTATGGATTTTTTTAAATTATATAAAATATAAAAAAGGAATTCAAAATTTCGGAATTTTAACAAATTGGAATTGTATATATGTGATTCTGATTTACATATATGTTTCTGAATTATTGTCTATTTATTTTTTTATTCGTTGAATTCATGATTTTTTTCTTGTTTTCGTAACATTTATTTTTGCTTTTTTTTAATACTTTTTTTTTCAATTTAAATTTTAGAAATTTTGATCTATCGTTTTTTTAACTAAATTCTTGAGGTAATTTTTTAAATCTTTAAGTGTTTCAATTTTGAATGGCAATTGTTTTAAATTTAAAAGTTTTGAATATTTTTGTTGATGTATTACAATACCTTGTGATTTCTTTATTTTAAAATTTTAAGCTTAAAAAAATCTTTTTTTTTTGAATAAAATATTGTTTTTATTTTGAATAAATTTTTATATTTCTGATTTTTTACTGTTTTGATTATCATTTTTTTATATTTTTGAATTTAAAATTTCAGAGTTTCCGAATTTCTGATCTTTTAATTTTGGATTGCTTTTTTTAATTTGAATGTTTAGAATTTTTGAAATTTTTAAATTTTTAAAATGTTATGTTTGCAGTTTAAAACATTGATTTTTTTCATTAATTTGTTTTATTGCTTAAATTTTGAAAATATTCAATTCCAGAATTATCCTGAATTCCTGAACTCTTTTTTTGATGAACTTTTTTATGTTAAATTTTGAATTGTAGTTATTCTTGCATGCTTAATTTTAAATTGCAGTTATTTTTTAAGGTAAAACTTTTGAGTTTTTGATTTTGAAAAAAAATCAATCTTATTTTTTTATAAATTAAGGATTTTTTTAGTTATTGAATTTGTGAACCTTCGTTTTTTTTATTCAGTTTCCAATATTGCCTATCACCCCTGCACTAATTTGCATTTTCTCTCAAACAAACTGAATTTCTAAAGTATTTTACATTGAGAGTATTGAAAGGACGTGCAGATACAAATCTAAAACATTTTTGGAATTTGTTTAATCATAAATCGATCGAAATACAGCTTTGTTTACAAAAGGTTCTTCGGACCAATTGAAAACTAACCCAAAATATGTATTTCAGGTTCCTTTTTTCATTTTTCTAATTTTGGAATTCATGTTTTTATTTTTATTTGCAAGTTTTTTGTCTCTAATTTTTTTTTTCAGAATTTGTGTTTTATTTCATTGGCAGAAAATTAAATGTTTTTTGTTATGCCTTTCCAAGAAAAATCTATCAAACTTAAATGCTCCTGCCAAGCTGTCAATTCCGCCAAGATTCCTCAACCTAAAGGCATCCCGTGCTATAATTTGTCATAATTATCCGCTTTAATCGCACAACAAGATGTCACCCCGATTCCAATCATCGTTGGAACTAATCTAATCTGCACCGCCAACGACAACCTCGACGACGACACTAATGGACGGACACAAACTACTCCGGCGATGAACAACCGGGCAGTGTTCCCAGCCCCAGCTCACCCATTTGCCTCTCGTCCGGCGATAATGACGATAATGGCGATAATGGTGATTAGCGCAAGTGGAGCCGTCACGTTGCGCAAATCGCGAATAATTCGATTACGGGGTTTACAAGAAGCTGCGCAAGTTACGCACACTGGAATCAATTAAGCCGATGGGCTTAAGGCCGGTTCCGACCCCGTTAGAAGTGATGCCGCGACATGATTTGCCTATCGTCGCGTAGCGACGAGCAACTCAATTGGATTACCTGACAGGTTTCTGTTTAATGTTTTGATTGGGTTTCTGTGCCTTCTGTCAAACGCGGCCCATCAACCTGTCACATTGTGCGTGTCGCGCGGATTAGCTGTCACTTTGACATTAACGAGCTCGCCTAATGATCGGGGAGGGAGACAAAAGTCACTCAAAATCGAAAGTGTGACCCCAATGTCGTCCCACACGCAGTGCGGCCTTTTGGCATTTGGCTTGCAAGAGGGGAAATTCCTGGTCCGGCTTGCTTCATTAGTGAGCGCACCGAACTAATGAGCTTCATCGTTTGTCAGAAAGCAAAACAAAGCTCTAAATTCACTCAAAAAAATCGCTTCCAGAGACACGCGAAAACAGTCAGTCGACGAAAAAATGTCAACAAAGAGCTGTCACTTTTAAATATTGATCTACGTCGAGCGATTTTTCGCTGATGTCGGCCCGACAAGCCAGAAATCAAGCAATTTCTTACCGGGTAAACACTCAAATCAGCGTGTTTTCGCCTACTGAGTGTACGCAAAAGACAACAAACACCGAGGGGTCCACCGGCGATCGATTTACGAGTGCAAACAAACGGTACACACTGCCGGGATGATGATGATGCTGACGAGGACGACCACGGGGCACGATTAATTCCCATATATTTATAGAAGTTCTACAATAAAACGGCCCTCCCGCTCGTGCTTCCACCTGTTGCACAGCTTAGAGTGGAGGATGTCGACTCCGACGTACGTCGACGGGGGGTAATAAATTATGGTTCCTCACCAACTCTCCCCTCTAGCTTCCTCGTGCAAAATCCCCCTCCTGGATGATTTACGGTCTGCTAAACGATCTGCTCAGCAAACCCAAAGAATCCGATTCGATTCGGTAGGAAATCGTGATCGTGGTGTTTTTTACCTCGCTTCAGTCGATCAAGTCGATCTCGACGAATGCCGATGTCGATTGCGTCATTTCTAATTCCAAACATTTAGCCCGGCCACCCCTCGCACAGACGAAATGTCTCTCGATCTCATCTGCGGCGTTTGGAAGATCTGCCAATTTCGACGCCTTTAGGTCAAAAACGTGACACGCATGATCGGGAGATCCCACGTGGGTGGTTAGGTTAGGATTCCATGCCAAACGGCCATTTCTAGATCTAATTAATTGCCATACGGCACGCAATAGAAAGGAGCCCTCACCAGCGGCAGCAGGTCGTAATCGTGTTTTAATCGGAGCGGCGGTCGGAGTTTGATTGCGATGTTACGGGGGGAAACTTGATCTGCCGCCCACCTCACTGCTGCGTCGATCGAAAGTCGACTAATTAGGGGGGACCCTTGAGGAGTAGGTCGATCTTTTATCTATCTTTGATTTTTTAGTTGGTTGAAAAAACCCTGCAGCAAAATTATTTGACGGGGTTTAAACTCATAAAAAGGTTATGTTTTGTAAGCGTGTACAACTGACGTTTTTGACAACTGTCATGTTGTTTTCATACACGTTTAAAATTACTCAGGTTTCGTCGAAACCAAACCTACTCAGAAATGAGTAAATGATTCATCTGTCAGATTTGAGTAAATGTCGCTCAAAATTCAACGAAAACTGAGTGAAATATACCTTTTTCAATTTTTTCACTTTTTTTCACTTTTTTCACTTTTTTCACTTTTTTTCACTTTTTTCACTTTTTTCACTTTTTTCACTTTTTTCACTTTTTTCACTTTTTTCACTTTTTTCACTTTTTTCACTTTTTTCACTTTTTTTCACTTTTTTCACTTTTTCACTTTTTTTACTTTTTTTTACTTTTTTTACTTTTTTCACTTTTTTCACTTTTTTCACTTTTTTCACGTTTTTCACGTTTTTCACTTTTTTCACTTTTTTCACTTTTTCACTTTTTCACTTTTTCACTTTTTCACTTTTTCACTTTTTCACTTTTTCACTTTTTCACTTTTTCACTTTTTCACTTTTTCACTTTTTCACTTTTTCACTTTTTCACTTTTTCACTTTTTCACTTTTTCACTTTTTTCACTTTTTTCACTTTTTTCACTTTTTTCACTTTTTTTACTTTTTTCACTTTTTTCACTTTTTTCACTTTTTTCACTTTTTTCACTTTTTTCACTTTTTTCACTTTTTTCACTTTTTTCACTTTTTTCACTTTTTTCACTTTTTTCACTTTTTTCACTTTTTTCACTTTTTTCACTTTTTTCACTTTTTTCACTTTTTTCACTTTTTTCACTTTTTTCACTTTTTTCACTTTTTTCACTTTTTTCACTTTTTTCACTTTTTTCACTTTTTTCACTTTTTTCACTTTTTTGACTTTTTTGACTTTTTTCACTTTTTTTACTTTTTTGACTTTTTTGACTTTTTTCACTTTTTTCACTTTTTTTTACTTTTTTCACTTTTTTCACTCTTTTAACTTTTTCATTTTTTTTCACTTTTTTCACTTTTTTCACTCTTTTCACTTTTTTCACTTTTTTTACTCTTTTCACTTTTTCACTTTTTTCACTTTTTTCTCTTTTTTCACTTTTTTCACTTTTTTCACTTTTTTCACGTTTTTCACTGCATTTTCAGTTTATTAGATTTTTATTTTAAAACACTCAAATTTTCACAAAATACTGTAGATTTTTTCAATTCGCAATTGAAGCGGAATTTTTGAACGCATTTTTACAATTATTTTGTAATTCACTAAAATTTTCGTAAAATATCGTAAGTTTTTGCAATAGGCATAGGTTCAAAGAAAGCTAAATTTTATTTAAATATCGATTCATTTGATAATCTTGCATATTTTTTTAAATTTTTTATTATTTAAAAAAAACAGGATATTTTGTGAAAATTTTAGTATTTTCAAAAAAACCTTTAATAACGTGAAAATTCATACAAAATTTCGCTTCGTTTGATACCCATGTTGCAAATTAAAAAAAAAATCTTTAAAACAAAATGATATTTTGTAAAAATGTTAGTACTTTCCAAAAAATATTATTAATAAGGTGAACAATCCTACTAAATTTCGCTTTGTTTGGTTCGAACGATTCGAATTTTTTTTTTTGTATTTTCGAAAAAGTACGGTATTTTGTAAAATTTTAGTTTAAAAAAAACAAATGAAGTGAAAGAGCATACCCAATTTTGCTTCGTTTGACACCCATATTGCAAATTTCGAAAATTTGAGTATTTTAGAAAAAAACCGTATTTTGTGAAAATTTTACTATTTGTAGATAAAAACTCTAACAAAGTGGAAAACCATACAAAATTTCGCTTCGTTCAATACCCAAATTGCAAATTTGAAAATTTAAGTTTTAAAAAAAATATTTTTTTTAGTTTAAAATTTTTCAAAAAAAAACTAATGAAGTACAAAGCATACAAAGCATTGTGAAAATGTTAGTACTTTCGAAAATACGGTATTTTGTGAATAATTGTGAGTATTAATACTCTGAACCCTATTTTAATTTAACACAATTTTTTTGTTTTTGATTTTTTTACTTAATTTTATCGTACAAAGGTAATTTATTTTCTCAGTGTAATTGAGCGTTCTTTTTTTACGTAACGCAGTAGGGGAAAGGGGATCGAAGGGCTTGTTATGATCCAAACAAAAATTAAAATTTGTATGTATATTTTGTTACGAGTGGGGGTCCAAAAATCTTTTTTTTGCGTTACGTAATAAAAGAACGTTCTCTAACTGAAAACTAAATTGTGAATTATGCACGCTTAGATAAAATTACCATAAATTGTGTTAAATTTTCTCCATTAAATTCATGTTACAATTTATTACATTTATTTAATGTAGCTAAATTAACTAAACTTTATCGTAAAAGGGTTATTTATTTTCTCAGAAATTTTACACACTTAGATTAAATTACAAAAAAAATGTGTTGAAAGTTTTACTTTTATTTACAATACCGCAATCTTTTCCATCATAATATTTGCTTTTTCATCATAAAAAAGCTCTACAATTCTTCCAGTAAACCACAAACTAAATCTCCACCCAAAACCCGTGGGTCAGACCACACCGTTTAGCCAGTTGTAAATCACAGGAGGGAAATTAGTTTTGCCTTCCATCTGGACTACCCAGCCACGGCACAACCCCAGCTCTAAACACACATCAAACTTGGTCCAATTAATACCATAAAGATAGATTTATCGCTCGTAAAAAGTTATTAAAATTTTACCCTGGCGCGGCGCAGCTCTTGTGGGTCTTGAGATTATTTTTTTTTCATGAATGGAGGGTCCCCTCCCCTGTTGTTGTGACAGCCAAGTGCCAAAGTGGAAGAATGCACGGTGGGTGTAAATTGTGCCCTGAAGTAGCTTTTCGGTTGATTGCTGGAAGACTTGTAAGAAAAAAAACTGGGCTGGATTTAAGTGCATTTTGGGAGCGGCTTTTTTTAAATACTTACCATTTTTTTGCGCTTGAATCATTATGAGCGTGTAAAAGTGACAGCTTCGATACACTTGTCATTCAGTTTGAACTCAAATTTGGGTAAATTTCACTAAGTTGAATATTGACGAAATTCCGGATTTGACATTTGCCTCACCCATGAACTCAACTAAAATTACTCAGTTTTCGTCAAAGTCAAATCTACTCAAAATTGAGTTAAGAGGGCATAGTCAAATTTGGGTAGATTAAAAAAACATGTGAATAAATTTTACTCAGTTTTCATTGAAGTTAAATTCACCCAAATATGGTTGTTACCTTTTAAACTTATTTCTGAGTTAGTTCAGTTTGGACAAAACTAAGTGATTTTGATTGCGAGTGTATTTTTTTCTCAAGATGACAGTTGTTTATTTGTCAACAAAAGGTGCACGCTGACAAAATAAGATTGATTTATGGGTTATTAAGAAAAGCTAAAATATTCTTGTTAAGGTGAAATCTACTAAATTTTTACAGTTTCAACTTTCTGACTAAAATTGTGACAATTTGACGTCGCTAACCTTTATCAACCAGTGGTGTTAATGGTCCCCACCTTAGAGAGGACCGCGAAGATCCCCGCGTGTTGGAAGGTAATTCACTGCGTAGCTTCCAGTCTTTTCCGGGCTTCTTCAAATTGCATACATGCAGCAGAATAAATATGTATGTTATGATAGTTATGATTAGGAGAAGCCGAGCCAAGCCAAGTCGTGGGCTATAAATTTCCAATCCCGAAACGACCTCAACAACGAGATCTCCCCGGCATCTCTCTCCAAGTTTTTGCTTGTAGCAGCAGCAGCCAGAAGAAGATGATGATGATGATGGAGTCTCGGATCGCAGGTCGATAAGAGAGAACTGGTTTTTCAGCTGAAAATGCTACAAGGAATAGTATTTTTTTGCTGCGTAAAGGTTTGCTTAGAAGTCCTCCGGGAATTAGGGTTGACAGATGGGATTTTAGGTGAAAATACGTGAATTTCTGAATTTTCAGAACGCAAAACTTTTATTTCACCTTTTTGAAATAAAATTTAAAGTTTAAAAGTGTAAATTCAATGTTAATAATTGTTATCTTTCAGTGAGCGTGCACACTTGACAGTTGCACGCAAAATCTAGACGGTCAGGCCTACCTCGAAAAATTAACCGCAAAGACGATTCGTTGAATTTAGTTTTCAACGCTGGTAACTCTGATCTTAAGGACCAACGGACCATCCGCGAACAACGGTGTGTACACGGCGGAGGAGGGTAATATATTTTCCTAATGAAACAGAGAAATAAAACGGTACGTAAAGGCCCCGCAGTCGATCGTCGCGAGGAGGTTGAAGAAATATGTTTGCTAATACCCCTCAAGATCTCCACTGGCTCGGTGGTGCGTAGTGTCGTTAGCAGAAGATGAAATGGTAACTGGAACTTTGAGATCGTCGTCGGACCACGGAAAGGTGCCAGGGCGCGCGGCCAGCGAGTCGCTGGAAACGATTATAGATTATAAATGAAGATTACATTTAATGCCATACGAATAGCGAAGTAGCTGTTGCTGCTGCTGCAGCAGCACGGGGTCCGTCCTCGAACTGCCAATAGGCGCTTGGTCTAATGAAAGTTTATTATCTCACTGCTGCCTAGGTTGTGGGATGTCTGGAGCCCTGCGGGCAGATCCCGCGCACATGAATGACGATGATTTACAACTGCGCCATCGTCTGCGTAAATCAACTTCAACTGTCTTCGAGCTGGAGAAGTGGGATGCGCCGATGCGACTCTGAAGAAACTCGTTTAGCCTGGCCATCGGTCAATCAATTAACGCCGCCCTCTCCTTCCTCTACGTGGAGAAAAGCGAAAGCCTTCCGATTCTAGGGAAGAAGGAAGCGTCAAGATTTATTTTGAGAAAGAAAACGCTTTTTAACCCATGCAGCAAAAGTTATTTAATGTAATTTAACTTCAAAATTCCCTTAAATTCTTTTAGCGTGTTACGAATGTAAACAAACGTTTGACATCTTGAGCTCATTTTAAGTTGGAGCAACCCATTTTCAAACATCATTTACTCTATTTCTGGGTAAACTTTGCTTTGTTGTTGACAATGTTCGGTTTGTTGTCTTGCGATGAAGAGTGCTCAATTTTATGCTCAGAAAGAAGGAAATGTCAAATGTTTTGATTGGAGAGAGAAAACGCTTTTAAGCAGCAAAAAATCTTTCTACCTCAAAATTCTCCTTAAACTCTTTTAGCGTGTAACGAATGTGAATTAACTCATGTTAGGTTGGAGTTACCAGTCCTAAACATCACTCACTTTGTTTTTGGGTAAGGTTTGCTTTGTTGTTGTTAAATTTTTGCATCTGTCCAGACTTGAGTGAAATTCATTCAAAACCGTGACGTCAGAAATGAACTCAAATCACTCAAAGTTCATTTTGTGAGTGACTTTAACAGTTTAACAGGCCTAGTTTGACAGCTACATTGTCTCCAGTTTTCTGTGAGAGAGAAAAGGAGGCGAATACTTTATGAAAATCATACCTGTCAAAATTCCTAGCCTCAAAATTTTCTTTTCTCCTCTATTACTAATTTCTGAATACGTTCGGTTTTAAACAAAAGTGAGTGATTTGATATGTTTTGATGAAAAAACTAATAATTTGGATTTGCTTATTGAATGCGACTGAAAAATTCAAACGTAATAATTATTTTGGAAATTCTTAGATTCTTTATGATGCCGAATTTAAAAATGTCAAAGCTTTATATTAAATAGACGGATTTTGTTTATTGTTTGCCAACAATTATCACTAAATTGTCTGGCAGAATATTAAAAAAAATTAAACGGGAATTTAAAAATTCAGAAATTTAGACATTTTTCCATTCTAATTTAAAAATAAACAAAAAACTTAAATTTATACAAAACTAAAAATACAAAAATACCAAAAATATAAAAATATCTCCGAAGATTAAAATACGGCAAAGAATTATTCAGAAAATTCCAATATCAGAAATTTGAAAATTTAAGGACTCAAAAATTTTAAAATTTTTGGTTCAAAACAGTCGAAAATTCTAAATTTGGCATATTTATTAAAGTTTAAATATTCAATAATGCTACAATTGATTTTTCTACAGAAATTATAACATCACATTACAAAAACAATGAACCAAAATTAAAAAAAAAACAGAAATCAAGGAATATGGCTTTAAAAATACCTGATAACACATAATAAAAAAAATAATTCAAAAATTCAAATATTCTTTCTTCAAAATATTCAAAATCAAAAATTTAAAAATTCAAAGACTCCATAATTTAAAAATTCTTAATTCAAACATTAAAAATTCAAAAGGTCGAAAGTTCTATATTTGGAATATTCAGAACATACAAATTTATATATTTATAAGTATGAAATAATGCTACAATTGCTTTTTTCAAAAGAAATTATAACATCACATTCAAAAAACAATTAGTCAAAATTAAAAAAAAACATTAGAAAATCAAGGAATATGGCTCCAAAAATGTCTAATAACATGTCACAATTGAAAAAAACCTTCAAAAAAACAAAAATTCAAAGAATTCAAAATATCAAAATCCAAAAATTCCAAAATCTAAATATTCTTTATTCAAAATATTCAAAAAAAGGAAAAAAATCTAAATTTGGTAAGTTTTATAACATCAAAATTTAAATATTAAACTAGGGGGTGGACAGAATGGTTAATAGACTATTAACAAATTAAAATATTTGGTTAAAGTATCGACATTTCGTTAATTTATTGACGAGACCCCACCTTTTCATATTTACCGTATAAAAAAAAACCTTGGTTTCCCACCCTAACTCTATGAACGTGTGTAAGAAAAAAAATATATTTAGGACGCCATTTTTCATTGCTTTTGTTCCGTCGTGCTGATGTTGGAAGTTTTCGTTTTGTCGGTGTAGGAAAATACCCGGAAGGGACTTTGCGACGGAGAGATAAGTTTTCACCATTTTGACCAGCGACCGTGACCATCGGCGCGGTGCTGGAAAAGAACCGCTAGTGATAGCCGTACAACCGTGACTTCAATCCTAAGCCACCAGGACGAAAAAGGTGTCGTCCTGAGCTGCGAGGAATTCTATTCGGATGATGACGACGAAAACCAATCGCACTCCGGCCACTACGCTTGTTCCGGCACCTCCCAGATCGCGTTGTAGCCGCAAGAATTTTGATCTGCCCAAAAATATCCAGTCCCAGAAGAACCTGCTCCAACAGGCTGGTGTAAGGGTGCTTTTGTCGGATCAAGAGCACCGGTGGGATTGCCAGGAAATGGATGGATGCAACGGAAGCGACGCAAGAGCAGTTGGTGTCAGCGCAACCGGTGCCGCCAAAGCCTTTCTTGAATCACCCAACCCGAACTAACCTCTACTTTTTCTAGCGTAACAGAAAACAAAGCGTCGCTTCGGCCCGGAAACTTCAAAAATTTACGGAATTACGTCCACCTTCGGAGAGCTACGTTCGAGAAAGACGAAGGCAACGTAGCGCTTAGCCAAAAGTATAGCTTATACTTTCGCACGAGTGCCGAGCGGCGATCAAGATATGGAGCAGCTGATTCTGTCGTGAGCATGACGATCCAAAAACTTCCGGAGTACGGATACGACTTCCGAGTGTCATCAAATGATGTACGATTACCGGGACCATAGTTGGTCACGATAATATTCAAGACCCGCACACTTTCCGGCCAAACAACCCGCACCCCACGTGACACGGTCTAAAGAATCGCGTGCTGTTGAAAAATATCGAAAATTCTCGCAACGTTGAGTTCCATAACACGGCCCGGTACATGCCGGCGTCGTCCCGTCTGCCACTTTCCCAAGCAGTGTCTGGAAAAAAAAACCCAGACGCAACTTTACAATTGCGCCTTCGATCGACGGAAGTACAGATCCAGCATCGCCAACACGAGGCCACGTGACCTAGTATCAACATTCCCTGCTGGTGGCCAACTCTAATTAATCTTTGATATCGAAAACACCAAGCAGCTACGATGGACACGAGCCGATGGATTGGTGATTCTTGATGAATTTTTTTAGCAAAATTGTCAATAAACTAAATAAAACAAAATTATTTTTTTATTTATTCAAAACAAATTGGATGAAAGATCAAACTCGATCGGCCCCACATTCCTTATGCTTACTTGTGTGAATGTAAAAAATATTGTGAAGTCGTAAGTATGACTACGAGAAAAATGTGAAGTTGTGAACGTGATAGTGAAAAAGAATGCGAAAGGGTTAGTGTGATTGAAAAAAATGAGCGTGAAGTCAAAAATTCTGGTGAAGTCGTGAAAGCGATTAGGAATGAGTTTGTGAATGATTGTGAAAACGCGAGAGTGCTCGTGAAATCGTAATCATGTTGAGGAGAAGAGTATAACTTCACGCTGTGAAGTCGTGAGTGTTTGCGAAGAAAAGTGTAAAAACGTTTTTGTGATTGGAAAGAATAGTATGAAGTCAAGATTGTGGTTGAGAAGAAAATGTGATTGGTGGGGGACTGTGAAGTCGTGACTGTGTAAAGAAAACAGACTGTGAATAATTGGTAAGAAGGTTGATCAATTTCAGAGTGTTTAGGGAAAAGAGTGTGAAGTCGTAAGTCCGTATTCATTAGAACTGTCACGAAATTTATGTCGTGATGAGGGGATTCCTTCCGCCCATTTTGCTAAAATTCTGACGGCGTGGTCCACCACGTTCTTCCTGATGGTATTCTTCTGGATGATTGTCCCCGGAGGATTGATGATAAAAGTGTGATCCCGATGGCTGAAGAATTAATCATGATGAGTGTCGTAATTTATTTTTGCAAGCTAAAATCTGCTTACTTACCCGGAAGACTCTTCAAACCGATCGCCTCCGGATGATGATGCCCTCAAGAATCGTGACGTCCTAGGTTCATCATGGTGTCCTCCTCGCCTTGCATGACAAGGGTGATGACTAACCGATGTTCCGTTCATCGGTGACCTCGGTGCGTTGCCTCGATACTCGTCGTACTGGAGTACGCCAGTGAAAAGGGACCGCTTTCGGTTACTCTGATATTTTTCGTATTTTATGTTCACTCCAGTGCACTTGCTGGAAACAGATGCATCCGTCATCCCGCTTTCATCCGTCTCGGTTCGAACATCGTTCTTTTCACGTACTTACTGGTGCTCCGGTTACAAAACCATCCCCGCCATCAAAGCGTCTTCGGACAGCCGCGTATCTCCGGATCGAACGACGGATCGTGCTGGTTGCCAATATATTAATGGCAGCGTCAATATGTTGACGAACAGTAAAAACTTTGACTCTGTACACCCCCTAGATATTAAATAATTCTACAATTGATTTAAAAAAAAGAAATTATCACATTTCAAAAACAAAGAATCAAAATTTAAAATAAACTTAAAAATAAAAATTCAAAGATCAAGGGATATGGCTCTAAACATGTCTGATAACATATCACAAATAAAAAAATACTTCAAAAATTTGAAAAAAAAAATCGATAATTGGAAAATTCAACGAATCCAAAATTTAAAAAAATTCAAATATTTAAAATTTCCAAAAAATAATTATTCTTTATTGTGGAGTCTTTGAATTTAAAAATTCTTAATTCAAGCGTTGAAAATTCAAAAAGTCTTTCTTTCTATATTTGAAAAGTTCAGAACATCAAAATTTAAATATTAAATAATGCTTCAATTGATTTTTTTGAAGAAATTATAATATCACAAAGAATCAAAATTAAAAATAAACCTCAAATAAAAATTCAAAAATCAAGGAATAAGGCTCTTAAAATGTCTTATAACATATCACAAATAAAACAAATTACTTCGAAAATTCAAAAAACCTTAAATTGACAAATTCAAAAAGGCCAAAATTTAAAAACTCAATAATTCCAAAATTTAAATATTCTTTATGCAAAATATTCAGAAATTTCAAAGAGTCGAAATTTGTAAATTTGGTATGTTCAGAACATGAAAACTGTTTTTTTTAACGATATTATAATGTCACATTCAAAACACAAAGAATCAAAATTAAAAAAAAAAACAAAAATAAAAATTCAAAAATCAAGAATATTGCTCTAAAAAAGCCTGATAACATATCAAAAACAAAAAAAAAAACTTCAAAAATTCAAAAAATCAAAAATTGAAAAATTCCAAGAATCAAAAATTTATGGTTTTTGTTTTTGTTCCAAAATTTCAATATTCTCTATTTAAAATATTCTAAAACCAGAAATTTAAAAATTAGAGACCCCAAAATTTAAAAATTCTTAATTCAAACGTTAAAAATTGAAAAAAGTCGAAAATTCCTGATCTGGAAAATTTAGAACATCAAAATTAAAATATTAAATAATGCTACAATTGATTTCTTTAATGAAATAATAACACATTCAAAAAACAATTCATCAAACTATTGAAAATTCCAAAAATAATAATTCTAAAATTAAGGAATAGGACTCTAAAAATTTCTGATAACATATCACAAATAAAAAAATTACTTCAAAAAATCAAAAATTTAAAAATTCAAAGAATCCAAAATTTAAAAATCCCAAGCAAAATTGCGCAACTTTTCTTGACCGCGTTCCTTACGATTACCATACTGTACACAATGAGAAATATCTTTGTTTTAAACTTCAATTAAATCTAGGTGAAAATTAGTTTGAAATGTCATATAATTTTGAAAAAAAAAAACATTTTATGAATATTTAAACGCTTCTTCATCCTTTTTCTCTTAGCCCTAATTGAAATCACAGCAGAACCAAATACTACCCACTTCTAAACATTACTTACTCTGATTTTGGGTAAATCTTACTTTGTTGATGTCAAAATTCTGTACGACTCTTCGTACGACTACCTGTCTTGCGATGATAACTGCTCAATTTAGGCTCAAATAATTGTTTTTTTGCAGATTTATTAAATCTGCTCGCTCATCTACAATCACTCATATTTCCTCAAAACAAAAAACCTACTCAGAAATGAGTAAATGGGCACCTGTCAAATTTGATTGAATTCAACGAAAATTGAGTGAAAATCATTTAAGTCTGACAGATGCCTTATTTAATCGTTTCTGAATAGGTTCGGATTTGAAAATTGGTTTGAAATGTCATAAAATTTTTAAAAAACAAAAAGATATGAATATTGAAGCGCTTCTTCATCCATGTAACGCTTGATAACAAATCTCCATCTCTCAAACATTTGACGCTCGTTAGAAGCTCCACAAACCCGTTGACCATTGAATTAAACAAATCGCAATAAACTTTTTCGAAAAGGTCCACAAAACCAAAACGTTTCACCGTCCAGCGGACCATTTTACGACCGCTTTAATAAAGAAATTATTGTTATTTAATTCGCGCATTTAAAGTGCGCTTTGCGCAGGGGGTGAGCGTGCCGGGCGCCTATTTGCCGGACCACAATTTGTAAAATCCGTGTTTCTTTCTGAGCACCGCGGCTAAAAACTACCGCCGCCTCTACTTTAAGAGAAGCTAGTAGTAAACGAAAGCGAAGTAACTAGCGGAGAGCGCACACGAGTCCCGCACAAGAAAAATCAAATAAAAATAAACCATTAGAGGCGCATCCGCTCGGAGAGTGAAAGGATACCTTTTTGCGAACAATCTCGTAATTACCGAATGTGCGCAGCTTCGCTGCAGCGTGTATATTAGTTTGACGTTACGTTACCTGTTGGTTGACCACCTTGAACTTTGACAGTTTAGAATTAGTGATTGCAAGTTTTTAACCTTGATCTTTCTTCCGCAGTTCTGGGGACCTGACAAAGATGCGAACCGGCTCGACCAGACGATGTTCGACGACATCAACCGGTACTGCTGGATCCAGCAGCAGGGTAGCGGTCCCGGCCAGCAGCCGCAGCAGCAGGCTGGAGGAGCGGTCAGCAATACGGTTGCCGACACCGACGGACAGGTTTGTATTGCAAGCTGGAAGGGAAGAAAGACAAAGGGCTAACCTCACTCTCTCTTTCGCAGATCTACACTTTGACAGTATTGAATGGTGCGCCGGAACCGTGGGTCCTCCGGAAGGACCCCAGCGCGGCGGAACCACCCCCACCTGCCTCGAATCTCGATCTCGACACGATCCTCGGCGGCTTTCCGGGGTACGTCAAGACGGAGTGCTTCTCCTACGACGACAGTGGCTTCGGCACGGACCACCACGGCAAGGAGGACCAGCAACAGCAGTTGCTGAACCAGCAGCAGCAACAACAACACCAGCACCAGCAGCACCTTCACCAGCAAGTACAACAAATACCAGTGACATCCACCAACATCGTGCTGTCCAACAGCCTAATGGACCCGAACAGTGTGATAGCGTACCAGAACAACAACAACAACGACTGGCAGATGTCGGACCACAACGTGATAGAGCACGAGACGACATCGGAGTCGTTGCTTCGGTGTGCCCTTCAAGGCAAGGGTTACACCAAGGGAACGGCCGTCCAGCTGCAGAACGGCGGCATCACCGTCATCCCGGCCGGCCAAATCAAAGAGGAAGACCTGCGGCGACTGGTCTACACGGGCGAGGCCGACACGATGGCGTACGCCGACTCGACCCTGTCGGCGAACCCGCTCTTTGAAGATTCGACGTTACACTCGCCCGGCTCGAATCACAACCCTGCCGTCAACAACCCGCAGCACGTGCAACATCCGGTGGTCGGTGACCTCGGGTCGGGCGTGGTCGTCGACGACATGTTCCTCACGCTCGACTCGACCTTCACCGAGGACTACGAGAAGCTCAAACGGATCGCGTCCGAAGTGCAGCAGTTTTGTACAGACAACAACAACTACACCGAGATTATCGTCGAAACCGCCGCTGCCATCAACCAACACCAGAATCCTGCCCTCATCAGTAGCAATAACAGCCTAGTGATATCCAGTGCGGCGGCCAACGCCACCGGCCACCACGCAATATCGACGACCACGTCGTCCGACGTTGTCACGACAACCTCCACCACCAAGGTCAAAGCGCCTCGTTCATCCAAGAAGTACAAGCGATCTCTCAACAACAACAGTGCAAACTCCACCACTACCACAAACAACAACAACAACAGCATAGCCGTCAACAACAACAACAACACCAGCATGAGCAACCTGAACACGACGGCCGTCTCCATCCTCAGCAGCACCACCTCCAGCAGCCAAAACCCCAGCAGCAACCCCAGCCCCACCGGCCACTGTAACGGCCAGCGGAAGGAGCGCTCCCTCCACTACTGCTCGATCTGCTCCAAGGGCTTCAAGGACAAGTACTCCGTCAACGTGCACATCCGAACCCACACCGGTGAGAAACCCTTCGCCTGCTCCCTCTGCGGCAAAAGCTTCCGCCAGAAGGCCCACCTCGCGAAGCACTACCAGACGCACATGGCCCAGAAGAACCCCGCCGGAAACGTCAAAGCCGGCAAGCAAAGTCGAGCTGCCGCCGAACAGGCGGCGGCAGCTGCGGCCGCAGCCGCACTTCAGCAATCACCGGTTTCGGTTGCCGCTCCTCCTCCTCCGCTGCCCTCGCTGACGGCGGCGGGAACCCTCCAGTCGCAAGCGGTGGCCTCGTCCGGCGCCACGGCGGCGCCGATCCTACTCAACACTGCCACCATCGTTGCCAGCCGGTAATCCGGAGTTTCCTCGCTCTCTCGCTTTGAAGACACTTCCGAAAGTGGCGTTTTCTGGATTGAGTTTCTGTTCAAGTTTTAATTCTTGCATGATGCTAAAATTGTGGGTCATCAAAATATTTTCTTTTTAAGTTTTATTTCTATTTGACTCGTTCTCACCACACGACACCACAGTTCAACTTGAATGTCAACTTACCACTCGTTTGTTGTTTGACTGCGTCCTGGCAGCTGTCAAATCGATTGGGCCTCCTTGCACGCAAAACTGATATTACCCACATTGAGGGAGATATTTACTTTGGTTCTAGCTCTGACGGACTGCCACGAACTGTCAAACCCACTGAAACGCAGCGTTTTCGTTAGTATTTGGATCGTTTCGACGTTATTTATAAAATTTGAATGTGATTGTGTTGCCGATGAATAATACAGGATTGAAATTTTGCTCTCGGACCTACTAAAAAATACAATCGACTTTTTGTAAAGTGTAGCACAACAAAAAACAACCACAGTGACAGTCCACGATTTCACAATTTTTTCGCGATTTTTTAATTTTCATTTTTGCTATGGGTTAAACTTTGTCCATTTCTTCCTATGTCAAAAGAAGCAATTTTGCATCATTAGTTTTTCCATACAAATCCCCATACAAAATGGATATGTAAATGTAGGTATGAGATTATGTATCCTGAGAAGGGATTTTCTGATTGATTTGATTTCTTCGGCAAAGTTGTAGGTTATGATGAGGACTTATCGGAAAGAAATAGGTACACGGAAACAAATATTTCCGATTTTTTTTATTTAACTTTTTTGACTTAAAGTTTGGTTCCCAAAATAAGTACTTTTTTTTATTTTTCGATTTTTTCTCTATGTTTAAGGCCGTTGCAAATATTGTTTGAATATAAAAAATATATAAAGATTGAAATTACAAGCCTAGGTTGAAACATTTGGATGAAAAAGTATTTTAAAATGCATTTTTGCTTTCCGATCATTACATTTCAAAATATTGAGAAATAGACGGATATTTTTTTTCGCGACAAAAAAAACTTTATAGCTTTTTCAAAGGAGTTCAAACATGCCAACTACTGGTTGATTAAGCTCTAATTTTTATTAAAATTTTGAAGCTTTTAAAAAAAAAACTTGTCCCTTGATTATTCAGGCTGACTTTGAAGAGGAGGTCGACATAAACTGTAAAAAATATTTGGAACGACCTTAGGGGACTAAAAAATACATCTTTTGAATCACAGTGAGAATTAGTTAAAAATCTGGTTTAGAAGTTCATTTTTTTTTAAGTGGTTTTTGAAAAAAAAATCGAAAATATGGTAAAAAAAACTTTAAATCGAATTTGCAATTGAAAACAACTTTAAATTTTTTTGATAAAATGTCAAGTTATGGCCACTTTTGGGTATTTATTTTCAATTTCATTATATCTTTGCATTTTAATTATAATTCATAAAGAAAAATACCTACGATTTGGTTTTTGATTGGCTGAAAAAACTTCCTATGATTTTCTCTCTGGAGATTCGAAAATCGAGCAATTAGTTTCAGAGATTCAGCCTTCTCTAAGCGTCACCTAATTTGCCTGTAATTTTCTAATGACGGTGTCTCGAAAAACTACCGGCCCGATTTTCAATGCTAAAAATTGAAATTTTTGTGAAATTTTCTGATATTTTCAATAAAAATAATTTGAAAATTTGAAAATCAAGCTTAACTTTTGAAAAGGATTTTAAAAAGATAATTTTCCTTTTTCTTATTTTAGACCAAATTGTAATTTTCAGAATATTTTTATTGAAGAGATCAGAAATCTTCGTAAAAGTTTCGATTTTTTTGTGAGGCTGTATCTCAGAAACTAATTGTTCGATTTTCAAATATTCATAGAGTAGTAAATTATAGTAAATTTTTTCAGCTTCTTCAAAAATATTTTTTCAGTGGCGCTTTTTTTCAAGAATTATTTTTTAAACTCAAAAATCTAAAACAAAATCGAAAATTTATACCTGAAGTAACAATAACAATAACTTTTAAACGTCCTTTTCTATGCAAAAAATACTAGGTACTTTTCGATTGCAAATTCGATTTTGCTTTAAAAAATTAGTTTTAGTTTTTTTTGTCCATTTTTTTACATTTTTCAAAAAACACTACATTAAAAAAATCATATCTCTTAAACAAGACTTTGCACCGTGTGACTATGTCTCAAAAGATGTATTTTTAAATCTCTTAAAATGAATCAAAAAAAAATCCACAGATTCAAAAGTATGTATTTTAGGATTTCAATTTTAGGTCATAAAAAGTTAAACAAAAAAGGGGGAATATGTTTTTCCGTGTACCTATTTTTTCACAAAATGCTTCAATTCTGATGAATGAAATGTGAATCCATTTTTTTTTTATTTCAATTAAAGCACATTAAAAAATAGTCAAAGTTGGTATTCGATGCTAAAGCTAAAATTTTGAAACTTTAAAGCAGTCCTTTTATCTGTACACTCATTTTAGTGTGTATTTTTCACACAAATCACCCAGTTTCCGTCAAATCCATGCACCCTCATTTCAAATCCCTCAGATTTCATCTAAACCGAACTCACTCCGAAATGAGTAAATGAGACATCTGTCAAATTTGAGCTGGGTGATGAATAGAGAGAATGCGTAACGTGATTTTCGAATGATCCCACTTTGTTTACATCTACAAAGTAGGAGGCTGTTCAAGCACAAACATGACTTTTTTCTTACTGGTAAACGAGCTGTTTTATAAACAGTAGTATATGTTTTATTTTTTCTAGTTTTTTACATTTTTTGCTGGAAAATTGTGCGTGTTTTTTTAAGTTTCGATCGGTTAGAAGAGGTTTTTCTTTTTTACGGGTGACAAAGAACTGCGGCGAGAGTGTAATTCTGTGATGTCGCAGATAAATTCCCTGGCTGATTTTGGAATCTTTTTGGTCCAGCGAAAAAAACATTACTAATTCAGCGAAACTGATCCAACAAACAGAGAAGATTTTCAATCGGAATCAAACAATAAAGACAGCTTCTGTATAAATAAAACTGCATTGACACCACAAAAAAAAACTTCCATTCATAATTATAAGAAATGACAATCTCGTCGTCAACTTTCTTAAGATTTCTTGACTTCAATTTCTGGTTCTAAAAGCCAAACTTTTTTTATTCTTGCAAAAAAAAAACAATTTTTAATGATCGATAACAATACTCTCTACTTTTGGCGAACAGTAAATTGGTTCCACTTTGACAGTTCAAAATTGAGGCCGTTTTGCGAACCACTATAAGGCTTACTAGGCCCAGTGAAAAAAATATAATTTAACTCAAAAATGACGAACTCCTCGTCACTGTGTCGAGCTGTAGCTGTCACAGCCCTGCGAAGTATGTTGGCTGACATACTGGGCAGTCAGTCAAAAAAACCCAGCTAGAAGTCCCCTGACAAAAATTTTTTGCTACAAAGAGATAGGAAACCTGATGCAAACAAACGTCCAGCTGTCATGTAAACATACTTTGAATGTGTTGGTAAATTTCTGACTAGAAAGCCTTATTCAGCACCCAGGATTTGTGTAATTTTTTTTTTTTTACTTTTCACAATTTTTTATAGCATTCTTAGTAAAATTCACTCAAATCTGATATTTGCCCAAATTAATCAATACTGATTAAGTTCTGTTTTACCGAATACTGGGTGATTATGAATGTACATGTACTCACAAAAGAGTTTGAGAGCTGTCAGATTTTGATTAGACTTTTAGAATTTAACGAAATTCATCAATAGGCCTAAAATTCAATTTGTGAAGGTTCTGTTTTGACGGAAACTGGGTGATTTTTGATGACGTGTTTCAATGACAACATCCTTCAAACATAGACTAATTTGAATTAAAGCTTGACAGTCAGAAAAAATCCAGAAAAAACGCAACTTTTTCAACAAAATCTGCTAATTATTAAAATAAAGAAGCAGCGAAAGCCACAATTCGCAACAAACAAAAAGTAACAAAAATTTACGTTCCTATATTAATGTATTTATCGAATGGGAATAAAAATCAAAAAAATTAGCAAAAAAAAATAAACGAGAGGAGACGCCAAAAACTGGCATGGCAACAAAGGGAAACTCAATCCTCAAGTCCTGCCCTGTACGCGAATGAGCGGTGCAAAAAATCGTGAAATTATCGTGAGTTTAAAATAGGTAAGGAAATGTTTGTTCTTTCGGCCGAATCGATCTGTATTTTATTGTGAGATAATTAAAAAAAAACAAGTAGAAATTTTACTGTGATGTTTCCTCCCCCCTTGCTTTTGTAATGTTTATCTGTTTAAATGCTAGGGACAACAAAAAATCGACACTTTCTCTCTGCTCCTAATTGAGAAAGCATGTTTAGCTTAAATTTACTCATTCGCGCAAACTGCAACCTTAAAGAAGAAGAAAAAGAAAATAAAACAAGGAATAAAAAAACGACTTACGTTAAGTTTTGAGGTTAAGAGCAGCTTCTGTCAATTCTTGCCATTTTTACTTAAACCACAAAAAGGTTAAACAAATGTAGTAGTGTAATGTTTTTTTTTCTCTCTCTACTGTTTAAAAATTTTATGCCCAATTAGCGCCGTAAGTTGTGTAAACTGTACATATACTATCATACCATACTCGGAAAAAACCTTTGTTTGTAGAAATTTACTCAAAAAAAGATAGGTGAGTGTAAAGAAACAAAACTAGCAAAAATGAGAAACTACGAAAAAATAATGCTCAAAAAAAATATAAATCTGTTGTGTTGTTCAGAAAATGTTACGCCACGTTACCAAACGCGTGTTCTAAATAATGTCTAGTTAAACAAAAAAGAGGAAAAAGTAACGAATCGAGATTATCGTCCCCCAGTTGAGATTAAAAAGTCGTCCCCTTTTTTATTATTGGTCTATAGAAGAAAAATTGTGAGCCGTCGTGAAGCAAATATAGCACAATGAATAGATTAAAAGTTTAAAAAAAAAGATAAACCTTGAATGTGATTCCCCAGATGAGATTTATTGTTCGTGTTTTTTGTTTGTTTGTTTTTTTCGGATCGAGATTTAAGAGTGTTTAGAAATTGTTGGATTGTTAACAAAAGAGAAATATGAAAAGGAAGGCAGTGCAGATACGTATTTCATCTGTTATAGTTGAAATTTATTTAAAAAATTCGTTACACTGTAAGTGATATTATTTAGACAAATATATAGTTTTATTTTATCGCAAAAGTATATTTTAACTCTGATTTATATATGTTTTTCTTTGTAATGCCTTAAATGTTAAAACACTTTGGATACATTTTACTTCCGCGCCGAACCGCGGATAGCAGAAAAAAATCAAGTTGTAATTTGTAAATCGTGTCTAATTATTACGTTTTCCTTCGCAGATTTTGCATGTAGTTAAATATTTGTAATAGATTAAAATTCTTCCTGTAATCGATTATACGTTTCTAGATTAGTAAAGAAAAAATCAATGTCGCAAAAAAATCATCAATAAATGTTTGAAAAGTCGAACAATTCCAAAAAAAGCGATTTTACCTTTTTTCAAAAAAATATCACAATACCCTTTAGTTTATTTTCTATTTTCAACCTAAAACACAAAAACAAAACATTACACGCACATCCAAAAACACTAAGATTTCACCAAAACCTAAAAACCAAACTCAGAGTTACTCAGGAATGAGACTCGGGACCCCATGTCAGATGTGGGTGCATTTCATTCAGAATTGGGTACTAAAGCCCTATCTCAATTTTTATGTACAACGGTAAAAAACACGATTAAAAACCATTTCTGATCACTTTTTTTCATTTTAATGCAATCTTTTTTTTTTTTTTTTTTGACAAGACAACATTTTTTCGCTGGATCAGCTATGGTCCCCTTTGAACGAGCTGTCAAGTAGGAGCTTTTCTGTCAAGAAGGACCGCGAGGTTAATTTTTCAAAATTGATTTAAAAATCCATTTTAAATACTTTGTGGTCGTACAAAGGGTCATTGTACTCAGAAAAATAAGCTCTATCGCTGCAAACAATAATATCAGCAATCTAAGCTTCATTTTAGGACCCAATTAACCGAAAACAACTCATTCTTGAGAAAACTTGGTATGGACAAAAAATGAACCATTTTGGATGGAAAAAACGGATTCAAAACGATCAAAATGACCAAAATTACCGAAATGGCCAAAATAACCAAAATGAACAAAAATGACCATAATAATCTAAATGACCAAAATGTCAAAAATGACTAAAATGACCATAATCACCAATATGACCAAAATGACCGAAATGACCGATATAACCAAAATGATAAAAATGTCAAAAATCACCAAAATCACCAAAATCTCCAAAATGATCAAAATGCCCAAATTCCCAAATGCCCAAAATGACCGAAATGACCAAAGTGACCAAAGTGACCAAAATGAACAAAAATGACCAAATTGACAAGAATGTCAAAAATGACCAAAATGACCAAAATGACCAAAATTACCAAAATTACCAAAATGACCAAATTTGCAAAAATGTCAAAAATGACCAAAATGACCTAAAATCCCAAAATAACCGAAATGACGAAATTGACCAATATGACCAAATTGGCAAAATGACAAAAGTGACAAAAATGACAAAAATGACCAAAATGCCCAAAATAACCGAAATGACGAAATTGACCAAAATGACCAAAATGATCAAAATGACCAAAATGATCAAAAAGACCAAATTTACAAAATGATTAAAATGATCAGAATGCAAATGAATAATCAAAATGATGAAACATATCAAAATGACAAAAATGATCAAATTGACCAAAATGACCGAAATGGCCAAAATGTTCAAAATGGCCGAAATGACCGAAATAGCCGAAATGACAAAATGACCGAAATGGCCAAAATGACTGAAATAACCAAAATGACCGAATTGACCGAAATGATCAAATTGGCCAAAATGACCAAAATGATCAAAATGACCAAAATGACCGAAATGACCAAAATGTTCAAAATGGCCGAAATGACCGAAATAGCCGAAATGACCAAAATGACCGAAATGGCCAAAATGACTGAAATAACCAAAATGACCGAATTGACCGAAATGACCAAAATGATCAAAATGACCAAAATTATCAAATTGGCCAAAATGATCAAATTGGCCAAAATGACCAAAATGACCAAAATGTCCAAAATGGCCGAAATGATCAAAATGCCCAAATTCCCAAATGCCCAAAATGACCGAAATGACCAAAGTGACCAAAATGAACAAAAAATTGACAAAAATGTAAAAAATGACCAAAATGACCAAAATGACCAAAATGACCAAAATTACCAAAATGACGAAATTGACCAAAATGATCAAAATGACCAAAATGATCAAAATGACCAAATTTACAAAATGATTAAAATGATCAGAATGAAAATAAATAATCAAAATGATGAAACTTATCAAAATGACAAAAATGATCAAATTGACCAAAATGACCAAAATGTTCAAAATAACTGAAATAACCAAAATGACCGAATTGACCGAAATGATCAAATTGGCCAAAATGACCAAAATGACCGAAATGACCAAAATGTTCAAAATGGCCGAAATGACCGAAATGGCCAAAATGACCGAAATAACCAAAATGACCGAAATTACCAAAATGACCAAAATGTTCAAAATGGCCGAAATGACCAAAATGATCAAAATGGCCAAAATAACCGAAATGATCAAAATGACCGAAATTACCAAAATGACTGAAATGACCAAATTGTTCAAAATGACCTGAATGACCAAAATGACCGAAATGACCAAAATGTCCAAAATGGCCGAAATTACCAAAATTACCGAAATGACCAAAATGTTCAAAATGACCGAAATGACCAAAATGATCAAATTGACCAAAATGACCAAAATGATCAAAATGACCGAAATGACCAAAATGACCGAAATGACCGAAATGACCGAAATGACCAAAATGTTCAAAATGACCGAAATGACCAAAATGACCATAATGATCAAATTGGCCAAAATGACCAAAATGATAAAAATGACCGAAATGACCGAAATAACCAAAATGACCGAAATGACCGAAATGATCAAATTGGCCAAAATGACCAAAATGATCAAAATGACCGAAATAACCAAAATGACCGAAATTACCATAATGATCAAATTGACCGAAATGACCAAAAAGAACGAAATGACCAAAATGACCGAAATGACCAAAATAGCCGAAATGACCAAAATGACCAAAATGTTCAAAATGACCAAAATGACCGAAATGACCGAAATAGCCGAAATGACCGAAATGACCAAAATCACCGAAATAGTCGAAATGACCAAAATGACCGAAATGGCCAAAATGACTGAAATAACCAAAATGACCGAATTGACCGAAATGACCAAAATGATCAAAATGATCAAAATTATCAAATTGGCCAAAACGTTCAAAATGACCGAAATGACAAAATGACCGAAATGACCGAAATTACCAAAGTGACCAAAGTGACCAAAATGAACAAAAATGACCAAATTGACAAAAATGTCAAAAATTACAAAAATGACCAAAATGACCAAAATAACCAAAATAACCAAAATGACCAAAATAACCAAAATGACCAAAATGACCAAAATGACCAAAATGACCAAAATGACCAAAATGAAATAGCCGAAATGACCAAAATGACCAAAATGTTCAAAATGACCAAAATGACCGAAATGACCGAAATAGCCGAAATGACCGAAATGACCAAAATCACCGAAATAGTCGAAATGACCAAAATTACCGAAATGGCCAAAATGACTGAAATAACCAAAATGACCGAATTGACCGAAATGACCAAAATGATCAAAATGACCAAAATTATCAAATTGGCCAAAATGACCAAAATGATCAAAATGACCAAAATGTTCAAAATGACCGAAATGACAAAATGACCGAAATGACCGAAATTACCAAAGTGACCAAAGTGACCAAAATGAACAAAAATGACCAAATTGACAAAAATGTCAAAAATTACAAAAATGACCAAAATGACCAAAATAACCAAAATAACCAAAATGACCAAATACCCAAAATGAACAAAAATGACAAAAATGATCAAAATGACCGAAGTGACCGAAATGGCCGAAATGGCCAAAATGACCAAAAAACCAAAATGACCAAAATGACCAAAATGACCAAATTGACCAAAATGACCAAAATGTTCAAAATGACCGAAATGACCAAAATTACCGAAATGACCAAAATGTTCAAAATGGCTGAAATGACCGAAATGACCGAAATAGCCGAAATGACCGAAATGACCAAAATGACCCAAATGTTCAAAATGACCAAAAAACCAAAATGACCAAAATGACCAAAATGACCAAAATAACCAAAATGACCAAAATGACCAAAATGAGCTGTGAACCTTTTTTTAAACTTTGAACATAAAAATTTGCATCAGTACTAAAAATAAACTTCCTGTTTGAGAGAATGTCTATTACTATTTAGAAAGATGTTAAAAGTTACATAAAATGATTTGAACGATTTGAACGAATTGATAGGTGAATCTCTGGTGGTGGAATCCAAACTCACCACTGTTTCATAAGCCTGAAACTAGGCAACCAAATGATGAGATACACAACGTGCTGCATAACGAAAGGCGCGTAGATTTGTATTTCCTTTCATAATTTCTTTCATTCCTTATTTAATTGAGTTAGTAGTAAATTTAAAAAAAACGCACGCAATTTTCACTTGTATAAGATGAACATATGAATATTTATTACCAAATGTATCCTTCAAAAAATCTCTTCGTACATTTCAAAGGCCTTAAAAAATGATTTTCCTCAATTTATTCTCTCGATCGAGCCGAATGAGCATGAGCAACAAAGAAAAAAATGTACACATCGAGCCTTGTTAAGTGATAAATATAATGCACATCGCGCAGTAAAATAAAGGTTCAGCATAAATGTATCGAATGTGATTTCTTTTTGAGGTGAGAACGCAAACAAGCAAACAATAAAAACACCCAAACGACGCACTCCTACTCCCTTCGCAGATTGTCCAGCCGAGCTTGCAGGTCCGCGTCGGCGTCCGACACCGGAGAACCCGCTCCGGAACCACCCGCACCGCCCGCTGCTCCAGCGCCAGCCCCACCACCACCACCGGCCCCGAGGGCGGCCGCCTGCGGAGCTTTGACGCCGCCGGCCACCGACAGCGATCCGGAAGCCTGTGGCAGCCCGGACAGCTGGTCGTTCATCTGCAGGCCCAGCTCGTCCAGCACCTGTGACACGATGGCGTCCGTTTCCTCCTCGTCCCCTTCGTCCTCCATGGCGTCGTCCATCGCGTCGTTAATCATCTCCTCCTTCATGTCCATAATCTCCGACTGCTTCTCGAACTCGTGCAGAATCTTCTGGATCTGGGGCAGGTTCAGCTGGCGGTTCATGTTGGACATGGCCTTCGTGACGCCCTTCATCGCCTCGCCCATCGCGTTCTGCGACTTGAGCGTCTGGATCTTCAACGAGACGGCCTGGATGTTGGCCTTCATCAGCATGAACTTGCGCACGTACCGCCGCGTCCGGACCAGATCCTTCGCCATAATCTTGACCGCGTCCATCTGGTTCTCCTTGGCCAGCTTCTTGATGTCGGCGATGATCTTTTTTTCCTGCTGTTCCATCTTCATCTTCTCACGGTCCAAATCCCGCATCGCCTTGTTCAGCGCCCGCTGGTTCTTGCGCATCATCTCGTCCGGGGTCATTCGCTTGCCGAACAGCCACTCCATATTTGATTAGTTCTTCCTTAACCTTCCGGGGAATCGACGAAACAGGAACCGCAACCTTGATTTGTACGACGGAGAAAACTAGACTTTTCGAATGTTTTTCGACTTCTGACTCATCAGCGCCAGTCACAAATTAAATTGCAAAACAAAACATTGACCCTTTCTGACAGCTGCGTGAAAGTTTGTTTTGACAACACAGGCGCGATAGATGCAGCACCCGCCACCAGGGGCGCTTTGATGCTGTCAAATCTCGAGTTGGTGAAATTTGGAATTTTGGCGCGCATTTTCGTTTCGCAAGTGAAAAGTGAACAAGTTGTTGATTCTGTTTGTGAATTTGGCGTGAATCGTTTTGTTATTTTGTGAAATTTGTAAGTATTTCATTATATTTTACAGTAATATCACATGTATCGCACTATTTATGCTTTATATTGCTGTTATTTTCATAACCAGCTATTGTTTGTTATGGGAAAAGCGGTATACGCACTTCGGAAGGAACCGGTCAAGAAAAAAATCAAAATGGGCATCAGCGGCAGCGCAAGCAAGTCAGAGAGGGTGAAGAAAAGCCCCAAGAAATCGCTCCCTCTCCTTTGTTCTGCTGTTCGTAAAGCTGTTTCTTGACCCCTTTCCTTCCGATCTCCATACTAGCCTAAAGTACGGTATGCTGATCGGAAGGAACGCGGTCAAGAAATGTTGCGTGTTCTTTTCGTGACCCCCCCAAGAAAAGTTGACAGTTCGGTAAGAGCGCGATTGACGGTGTGCGCGCTTGAGGTTCTTTCGAGGAAAAAATGAAAAGATTAAAAATATTCAAAACTTAAAATTAATTAGATTAAAAATGTTTATTTAAGAACTTTTAACAACAATTATAAACAAAATTAAGAAATCAATAAATAAAAGCAAATTTAGAAATTCTTAAATTCTAAAACAAGAAAAACTAAAATTAAAAAAATATGTAATTATGAAATAAGGAAATTAAAAAACTATATAATTATGAAATAAGAAAATTAAAAAATTAGGAAATTAGGAAACCAGGGAATTAGGAAATTTGGAAATTATGTTATTAGCAAATAAGTAAAATAAAGAAAATTATGAAATTATGAAACAAGGAAATTTTTAAATTAGGAAATTAATATGTAAGGAAATTAGGATGTTAGGAAGTTAGAAAGTTAGGAAATTAGGAAATTAGGAAATTAGGAAGTTAGGAAATTTGGAAATTAGGGAATTAGGAAATGAGGAAATTTTTTAAATTAGAAAACTAGGAATAAGGAAGTTAGGAAATTAAATTAGGATATTAGGAAGTGAGGAAGTTAGGAAATTGGGAAATTAGGAAGTTAAGAAGTTAGGGAATTAGAAAGTTAGGAAACTAGGAAATTAGGTTTTTAGGAAGTTAGGAAGTTAAGAAATTTTGAAATTGATATGTTAGGAAATTAAGAAGTTAGGAAATTATGAAATAAGGAAAAAATAGTAAATTCAGAAATTAGAAAATCGTGAAATTAGGAAAATAATATGTTAGGAAATTAGGATATTAGGGAGTTAGGAAATTAGGGAGTTAGGAAGTTTAAGAAGGAAATTAAGAAGTTAGGAAATCAGGAAATTAGGAAGTATGGAAATTAGGAAATAAGGAAATTAGGATATTCGGAAACTAGGAAATTAGGAAGTTAGGAAATTTGGAAATTATGAAATAAGATTGGTACAAATGTTTAATTTTTTTTCTGGAATTTTTAAATTCTTAAATTCTTAAATTCTTAAATTCTTAAATTCTTGAATTCTTAAATTATTATTTTTAAAAAAATTCTTTATTCTTAAATTTTCATTCTAGATGATTCAATTTTGGAAGAAATAGAGTTTTTGTTATAATTTTGAAGTTTTCGTAAATTTGTATTTACGAATTTCTATATTTCCGATTTTTTAAACTTTTGGAATTTCGACTTGTACATTCGTTTCGAATTTTAACATTTTTGATCTATTGAATTTATAAAAAAAAACTTTAATATTAAAATTATTTTTCAATTCTGCATATTTTTAATTTTGATTTTCCAAATTTCAGTTGAAATTTTCTTTATTATTTAAAAAAAAGTTATTTGAAATTTCTGAAATGTTTGTTTTTTTTTATCTTTTTGAATTTGTTTTTTGGTTGGATTCCAAAATTTCAGATTATTATTGAATTTTCAGTAAGAACATAGATATTTGTATGATTATTGTCAAGTTTAATTTCACTCTGATTTACTTCATTTTGGTCCCGCGAGTGTGGATAAATCGGACAGCGCAGGGGATTCATAATCCAGAGGTAGCTGGTTGGTACTAGCAATAAATTGTTGGTGACACGATGGCCGACATCTATAAAGACAACTTCTTTTTCTACTCCATTTCGACCAAAAAACTTAATCTGTCCTTTTAGTTTCAATCTCGGTTTCAATATTCTGCTTTTTGAGATTCGTCGAGAATTTTAAATATTATTATGTCCAATACAAAACTCCTAAAACGTTTGTAATTATCAGTCGCATTCAAAAAGGAAAATTACAATTCTTTGATTTTTTCATCATAACATATTACAAACAAGCACCGCGCGAAGAAACGTCAAACGCAATCTTTCCGTTTCTGTTACTTTTCAGCTGCGTACCGCTTAAGAAAAATCTCCCTTGTCCGTTTCTTGGCCGTTTTTTTGTATGGAGTTTTGCGTTCCTTCCCATCTGCGTATTAGCCTTAAAAAGGGAAAATAATAAATGAAGAAACCACAGACAAAAAGACACGTATCCTTAGTACAGGTACAGACCGAAATAGCAAATTCAAATTTCAATTAAAGCAAAGCAACGTTAACATGCCGATGTGGATTATTTGTGAACCAAAACAACAACAAATACCTTATGGGACGGATTACGATTGTTTTCGCTCCATAGAAAAAACTTTTTTTTTAAATTGTCTGCAATTTTCTGCAAAAAGGTGTCCACATGGTTTATGGATAATCAATATTTTCGAATTCTTTCCTAAAATCATTGTTTTCAAATTGTATATCTCCGGTACAAGGTTTAAAACCATCCTAAACTCTTGCAGCCAATCTTTCAAAGGGATCCTGGAGAGTGCCTTAAGTTAGATTACGCCTAGCACTCTCTTTGTCATTTTTCAACATCACTAGAATGCATTGAAACATCACAGACGTTAAAGCGGCCAGACCTACTGCATAAAGTTGTACCGCAGAGAGATGATCCGTTGAAGTGGGTTCAGTTTGAGCACGGAGTGTTCATACAACAACATAATTCTGAATCTATAGGAGAGGAAGAAGCGTGGGGACAAAAGATCATACGCTCCAAAATTTGGTTTATTCGTTGGGAGCACCATGCTAAGAAGGTTTGGTACTCCGGGACCCTCTGGTATGGGCCATTGTTTTTCCACGAATGCCCTTGCTTCATTTGCCGGGGTTATAGCGCCACAACTCGCTCCCATCCTAAAGATTTTTTTCAGTCCTCTAAAACATAAATTTTCATTTCATTTCACCTTCATAAACGGCTTTAGGCCTTTATTGCAAACTAACGCGAGACATTCTCTTCCCCTGAACAGTGTCGTCGTACCATCATGTCTTCAACGACCGCCAAGAGAGTTCGTGTCTGCAACGACAGCTGCGTTACTTTCACCGAAACCAAGGAGTTCAACTTCACGTGGACCATCCAGAATTTCCCCACGTGGATGGCGAAATCTGACAACGAAA
The DNA here is from genome assembly GCF_016801865.2 of Culex pipiens pallens. Taxonomy (NCBI): domain Eukaryota; kingdom Metazoa; phylum Arthropoda; class Insecta; order Diptera; family Culicidae; genus Culex; species Culex pipiens. The sequence goes on from NC_068939.1 coordinate 170,129,204, forward strand.
GATACTCACCTCGTTTTCCGGCCACCGAAGAGGAAGATTTGCAGTGGGCTTTATCGTTTAAGTGCGAAAGCTCATCGGATGCATCGTATTGTTCACTTTATCTGAAGTTGAAATTGAAACTTTTGCCTGAAAAGAATATCGATGCCATGTATGAGTTCGTGATGATGGACTCTGAGAAGACGATTTTTATGAAGCGAAGCGGTGTCGATAATTTTGGTACGGGAACAAGTTGGGGTTATTCAAACTTCATTAAGAGAGATGAGTTGGAGAATCAAATCGGGCTCGGCAACACGCTCATCATAGCCTGCAAAGTCAACGTAAATGCTGGCATGGTTGACGAAATGATTGAGTCGAGCATCGTTGCGCCTGCAGCGTCCCCCAGCAGCCTGATCGAGGATCTTGCCTCGCTGCTGGAAAGCAAAAAATACGGCGACGTTTCGATCAAAGTCGGAAACCGGAAAATTCTCGCGCACAAAAACATCCTCGCTGCCCGGAGCTCCGTGTTTGCCGCCATGTTCGAGCACAAGATGCAGGAAAAGATCACAAACGTGGTGAGCATCGCCGACATCAAGCTCGTTGTGCTCGAAGAAATGCTGCGCTACATTTACACCGACAAAGTCAACAATTTGGACACGTTGTCCTACCAGCTGTACACCGCCGCCGACAAGTACGACATACCGGCGCTGAAATCGCTCTGTCGGATTGCGATCCTGGGAAATCTGTCGACCGAAAACGTGGCGGAAACGATCATCTGTGCCGACCTGCACAGCGACGGCGAGATGAAATCGCGAGCGATGCAGTTTCTCAGCAGGAACAGCAGCGTCGCTCTCGGAGTGACGAAATCGAAGGGCTGGAAGCAGATGGAAGCGACTCACCCGCATCTGGTCACCGAGGCGTTCGAGGCGTTGGCTAGCAACATGTAATGCTGTAATCCTATAGGAGAGGATGAACTGATGTTAATCTATCCGAACTTGACATATTCTTTCGATATTATTTGCCTTGACTTGAATCCGTTTAATTCATCGAATTATTAAATCGTTGATTTGTTTTGAAAGTGAAATAAAACTGTTGATTTCTCTTATCCATAAATGTGTTTCCTTTATTGAGTAAGGGAAATAAACCGATTTTAAGCCTAATAAGCGGTCGTGTTTGAATGATGCTGGATAATCTGGAGTGTTCCTTGAAATTAACTAAGACCAAGTACACCAACGAGTAGAGCAAGTTATTGTGAACATTTCTGTTTATTTTCAATTTTATTAAAAGTTATTCTATTCCTTTTACAAGAATTTGAAAAAATATTTCCAAAATGTATTCTAATCAAACGAATGCATTGGGCCACGCCCATTTTCCTATTTTCAGCTTAGTTTTTTTTACTTCCAGCGCTCTTTTGGGTCTGCTTAGTGCTGCCAAAATTGATGAAATTTTAAGCGAACACTCACGAAAAGTAGCATTTATAGAGAAAATTTCCTGGCATCACTGGCTCACTCCAACAGGCGCTGCTGGTGGTGTTGGTGGCCACCCTTTGTTTTTTATTTGCCTTCGCTTCTCGCTCGGTTTTCTTCAGCCTTCGATTGGAATGGGTCGTCAAAAGTGAAACGTCAAAAGACTTGGCGCGTTTGTTTTTTTATGGCGCTTGCTAATTATTTACATGTTTCGGGATTATTTTTCAAGTGAGTGGCCAACTTATGTGCAAAAAAAAAACAAGTTGCCGAAAGTTGGGGGCAGTTTTGTATCGAAAGCGCCGTGAAAAAGTAAGCGAAAGTGAAAAGTTGATTTTGGCGATATTCATTAAGCGTTTGACGGTTTCTCGCGTGTGTGTGCCAACAAAATGATGAGAAATGGTCTCGCCAAATAGAAATTATGATCAAAAGTGCATTAAATTAGATCTTTTTGGCCAGTAAGTGGCATACATTTGCGTGCTTACTGGAGGCGGTGCTGTTGCTGGTAATTTTACAGCCTAAATAGTATTTTTGGAGCTTTAATCGAGCATCAAACTCTCCATATGACGAAGATAGGTGTTTGATTGGAAAGGGTATATTTCCCCTACAAAGCTTGAACATCGTGTCCGTGGCAAATGAATTTGTTATAAAATTCTCAATTCATTCCAGCTTGTACCACTTTAGTAAATCAAATTTTCATGTCCATTTGTCTGTGCCCTGACTGACGGACGGGGCCGACAACGGCCCGAAAACCGCCCGACGGCTCGACAAAACGGCCCGAATTCCGACGGTTTGTCCGATCCCGCCCGTGTGGATCAATCGGACCGCGCACTGGACTCACAACCCAGAGGTCGCCGGTTCGAATCCCGCGGCGGGCGCTCTAAAATTCTTTGTGTAAATATGGGTATTCGGCGCCGTCGCTCCGTGCCATACTTTCATACACTTAGAAGCCCAGGGCGGCGAAGTCCTTGTTGATAAAAGGAAGACACTAGTGGTTGGTACTAGCAATGGTGGCCGACAGCTATAAAGTCAACTTCGTTTTTTTTTTGTCCGACGGAGTTCGGGCCCTTTTCGTGCGTTTATGCAACACTTTGTCCAACGATCGTCAAAATTGACGTTTGAGAAAATCGACGTTGAGGGGTCGTTTTCGGGCGACTTTGTTATTCAGATTGTTCTGCCATTGTCTGACGTTCGATTTTCGGATTTTTGGGTTGTTTAAACTTAAACCAGAGAGAAAATACTCTTTGGCTTAGGGACCATTCACAAACCACGTGGACACTTTTTCCGGAATACTCTACCACCCCCCTCTCCCCCTCGTGGACAATTGTCCATACAAAAAGATTATTCCATCCCCCCCCCCCCCCTCAAGTATCCACGTGGTTTATGAATGGCCCCTTATCTTAGAATTTAAAAAAATTAACTATTTTAAAATTCAAAAAATTAACATTTAGCAATTTTAAAAATTTAGATTTTTTTTTTCTAAATTGAAATATAAAAAAATAATTTCTAGAATTCAAGAATAGAATTCAAAGAAAATTCTGGAATTTAAAAATTAAAAAAATCTGAAATTCTAAGATAAAAGATTCAAAAATGGATTAAATTAAAAATTTATTTTTTTAAGACTGAATTGGGTCCTAAAATGAAGCTTAGATTTCTAATATTATTGTTTACAGTGATAAAGCTTATTTTTCTGAGTACAATGACCCTTTGTACGACCACAAAGAGTTTAAAATGGATTTTTAAATCAATTTTGAAAAATTAACCTCGCGGTCCTTCTTGACAGAAAAGCTCCTACTTGACAGCTCGTTTCAAGGGGACCATAGTTGATCCATCGAAAAAATGTTGTCTTGTCATTATTTTTTTTTTGCATTAAAATGAAAAAAAGTGATCAGAAATGGTTTTTGATCATGTTTTTTACCGTTGTACATAAAAATTACATAGGGCTTTAGTACCCAATTACTGAAGTAACTTTTGCTCATTTTTGGTGGAGAGTAAGCTTATTAGGAGTACATACATTCAGAATATGCAATAATCCAGAAAGTGTCAAAATGTAGATGATGCCTTTTATGATGTCGGTTTAAAAAATTTAGAGTTTGATAGTTTAAAAATTTTAGAATTACCGTAAACTGGGGTCAATCGGGACACATGGGGCGAATTGGGACAGCAGTTTTAACCATGTTGGAGCACAATATTTTGATTTTTCTGGTTGGTTTCGGTTAGAACATACTCAGGCCAACAAATTGTGTACATCCCTTTTTAAATTTAAAAGCTTTAAGTGCTCTAAAAACTGCTGTCCCTATTCAGACTGTAGTCCCGATTCACCCCAGATTACGGTAAATAATTTAAATTAAATAATAAGAATTTAGAAATTCAAGAATTTAAGAATTTGGGAATTAAGGAATTTAAGAATCAAAGAACTTATAAAATGTTAAATTCTTAAATTTCTAAATTTTGAATTGCTAATTTTGAATTTTTGATAATTTTAATCTCTTTATTATTTTCTCCCAAGAATCTCATTTACAAGCACCTTCACATGCGCTGAAACCGAACTGTCAACTCGTGAACAATTGGGTCCTAAAATCAAGCATAAATTTGTGATATTATTGTACAAAAGATATAGCTTATTTTTCTGAGTTTTTACAATTACCCTTCATAAGGCCGCAAGGATTCAAAAATGATTTTCAACTCAATTTAAAAAAAAAGTACTTCGCTGCCCTTCTTGACATAAAAAATCCCACTTGACAGCTCATTCCAAGGGGACCATTGTTGAACCATCAAAAGAATGTTGTTGTCAATTTATTTTTTTTGCATAAAACTTAAAAACATCTAGTCAGAAATGGTTTTTACTAGTGTTTTTTTTACCGTTGAACGTCTTTTGCATGGAGCATGGACAGCTTTTGAAAATCTCAGATTAATCTCTTAATTAATTTTTGGGCTAAAAAAGGTTAGGTTTACATCCTCAAAATTATTTTTACTAAATTTTTCAATTTTCAATTAAACTCGTTCATTTGAATCAAAAATGTGTTTGAAATTGGCAAACAATTGAAAATCTGTCAAAACCTGACAAATAATGAAATTAAATCCGAGGTTTTATCTTTATTCTGACAGTAAAGTAAGTAAATCTTTGCCAGTTCCTGAGGGGAACACCCTTGAAGAGTATCGGGGCCGGCATTTACAAAGCGGATTCAGTGGCAGTTTCATTCTCAACTTAATGTTAACATGTTAAGGTTAATGTTAACATTCCATAGGTCGCCTCCCTAAGGTGTCGTGATAAGGTCCAGTTTGTGACGATACACTACCTTCCCTTTACTAAGCAATCGATTCCAGAAGGGAAAAGATCACCAGTTGTGTTGGTCCGAGCCGGGATTTGAACCCCGATCTACCGCTTACGAGGCGGAAGCGTTACCACTGGGCTACGTGGCTCGGATTCTGGCAGACACTTGAAAAACTATAATTGGGTCCTAAAATGAAGCTTAGATTGCTGATATTATTGTTTACAGCGATAAAGCTTGTTTTTCTGAGTAAAATGACCCTTTGTACGACCACAAAGAGTTTAAAATGGATTTTTAAATCAATTTCAAAAAATTACCCTCGCGGTCCTTCTTGACAGAAAAGCTCCTACTTGACAGCTCGTTCCAAGGGGACCATAGTTGATCCATCGAAAAAATGTTGTCTTGTCAAAAAAAATTTTGCATTAAAATGAAAAAAAAGTGATCAGAAATGGTTTTTAATCGTGTTTTTGACCGTTGTACATAAAAATTGACATAGGGCTTTAGTACCCAATTTCCAGATTTATCCGGCAACCTGGCAACACTGAGTGTGTTTGAGTTCCGTGTAAAAGGGATGTCGAACTAAAAATGGACCCCGATGATTTGACAACAATCACTGCCAATCCATTGGGGTTTCAGTGTAATTAAAGTAATCGATTTCATTCTGGCAGCGTTAAATCCATGGGAGTGACATCTATATCTCACTACAGGCAGCTCAACCGCAGCTGTCAATTACGGCACCAGATCAAAAAAGAACTGTCATTTACGGCACCAAATCAAAGCCAGTACAAAAGAACAGCTGTTCATCACGGAACCAAAACAAAGCAACTGCGCACTGTCAAAAAAGTCCAAAAACTGCTGGATTTAAATTGAACGATACTGATTATTTGTTTTTTTTTTTTTGTAAAATTTTAAACAATTTACGTTCAAAAGGTAGTTTATGTTTTTGCACAAATTTTTCTCAATTTATGTTCAAAATAAACTACTAAAGTTGGATCATTTCGAACACATCTGGCCGATAACCTTATTTAAATTTGTACTTTTATCACATGAAACGTTTTACTTAACAACTGTGTAATTTGACTTTTACTATAGTAATTAAAAATTTATATTATAAAAATAATGAAATCAATAAAAAATATTTTTTGTTTTAACTGTGCGCAGCTTCTAAACAACATCAATGTCAACCCCCAAGTTGGCTGCCTTTAGCATCCCCCTGGTTAAATCTTTTGCCCCAGTATCTGAACTACCGTGTAGATATATTTCCAAAACTCGCCACCAGCAGCGCTGTAAACTCACCACACAGTGACGGCCTCGCCACTCGGGTCACCTCATCTCTTTTGACAGTTCAAAGGTTGTTTATACGTTTCGGTTTCGATTTGTGAGATCAAAACACCGTTTGATACATATTTCAATTTTATTCAGAATAATTCCGCAATTTCGGCGCAATATTCCACCGTAATCATCTCCAACGATGTCTCTCGCCATGAAGAGGCCCCTTCCCGAACCGACCCAAACGATTCAGGTGAGAATCCCCCGAAAAATGTAAAATCTTCCGGTTTGTTTACGTTAAACCTTCCCCCGCTCAAATTCCCAGCAGGACCCGGCCGCGGTCGTCCCGCTGCTCGGCGCCAGCACCAGCGCCCGCATCTACAAGCGCATCCGGCTGACGGCGCGCAAGAGCACCGGCGCTCCGCCCTCGATCCTCGCCTACGTGAACCTGCTGGAGGACACCGCTGGGAACAGCAACGACGCGCTGCAGGTGCTGATCAAGATCTCGGACGCGATGCTGTTCGACGAGAGCGAGTTCCCGGAGGCGATCCGCAAGCTGGTGGAGCACTTTCGGCGCGAACCGGAGTCGGCGGTGCGGGTGAAGACGCTGTCGCTGTTTGGGGATTTGGCGGCGGAGACGGGGATCGATTGTGGCGTGTTGATTGACGAGGTGATTGGGCTGCTGAAGGGGGAGACGAGTGCGAAGGTCGTGTCGCAGGGACTGTACGCGTTGGAGCGGATTGGGCGGGCGTGTGTGCTGCCGTCGGTGGCTTGCACGAACAAGATGGTGTTTTTTGCCAAGAGTAAGCTGTTTTCGCCGAGTCATAACGTGCAGAGGCACGCGATTTTGCTGCTGGGGAGGTTCGTGCTGGTTTCGGACGCGGAGAAGGAGAGTTTGGAGCTGATTGGGAAGTATACGGATTCGGCGGACGCTCGGGTTAGGGCGCAGGCCATCCGGTCGATGTTGACGCTGGGGGAGCGCGGAGTTAATCTGCCGGCGTCGATGTACGCGAGGGCTTGCGGGTCGTTGAGCGATGATTACGAGTGCGTCCGGAAGGAGGCGTTGCAGTTGGTGTATCAGTTGGGGGTGCGCCATCCGGAGCATTTGGTTAAGGTGAGCAAGGATTCGGACCAGGAGGTGCGGTTGATTGACGACGCGTTTGGGCGGATTTGCAACGCCATTTGTGACCTGTCGATGCACATCCGGACGCTGGCGGCGGAGCTGCTCGGGGGGATGACGATGGTGAGTGACGAGTTTCTGCACCAGACGCTGGACAAGAAGCTGATGAGCAACATGCGTAGGAAGAAGAGCTTGCACGAGCGGAACGCTGAACACTTTACCAGTGGGGAGTGGTCCAGCGGCAAGAAGTGGGCGGATGACGCGCCGAAGGAGTTGGTCAACGCGGAAGCGGTTTCGCTGATGGCTTCCGGGGCGTGTGGAGCGCTGGTTCAGGGCTTGGAGGACGAGTTCCTGGAGGTTAGGACGGCTTCGGTGAACTCGATGTGCAAGTTGGCGTTGAAGAACCCGCCGTTTGCTGTAACTTCACTTGATTTTTTGGTGGACATGTTCAACGACGAGATCGAGGAGGTTCGTCTGAGGGCCATTTACAGTTTGACCGCAATTTCCAAGCACATCATCTTGAGGGAAGACCAGCTGGAGACGATGCTGAGTTCGCTGGAAGACTACTCGGTTGAAGTTCGCGAGGGATTGCACCTGATGTTGGGCGCTTGCAAAGTGTCCACCAAAGCCTGTCTCTCGCTGGTGGTTCAGAAGGTGTTGGACGTACTCCTGAAATATCCGGAAGATCGTCTCTCAACCTTCGGCTGCATGCAGCGCGTCGGCCAGAAACATCCGGAGATTTGTATGTCCCTCACGCCGCAACTTCTTCAAGATCACCCCTTCTTCGACAGCGCCGAACGTGACGTTGAAGATCCGTCCTACATCTGCGTCCTGATCATGCTGTTCAACGCGGCTCAACACCTGCCGCCGATGCTCAGTCTCTTCCCGGAAACCATCGTGCGACATTACGCGTATCTCCGAGACACCATGCCCAACCTGGTCCCCCACCTAAACCTGGGCGGACAACCCGCCAAACTCGCCCTGACCACCTCAACCGGATCGCGACAATTCTTGGAGACCCTCCTGAACAACATCCAATCCGCATACTCCGCCCCGCAAGCCCGCCAAGCCCTGCTCAAAGCAGCCCAGGAAAACCTCGACCGTCTCGCCGAAATCGACCCGTCCTTCTCCGGAACCGCCAACTTCACCGCAGTCTTCTTCGGCACCCAACTGCTCATGGAGCAGCTCCAGGTGGCCACCACCGGACAACCCACCAAGGCACCCCTCAAGGACTGCCTCGCCCAACTCATCCGCAAATGTCTCAAGCTGCAAAATCTCTTCTCCAGCCTCACCCTCGAGGATCAACTGCTCGTCAAGCAGATGTGTCTCCGCGCCAGCGCCCTCAACCTGGTCCTCGTCGTAAAAGATCGCTCCCAAAGCGCCCTCGCCCCCTGCCAACTTCTGCTCCACATCGCCTCCGACGCCAGCAACTTCCTGCAGGAAAACAGCGCCCTCGTCGCGGACTCCTTCACCAGCGCCATCCTGACCAAGCTGGCCGCCGTCGGCGACCCACGACCCGGTCGCGTCTTCCGCGAGATCCTCCCCGTCGTACAAGCCGCCGCCCCCGTCGTCATCCCGAAAATCAACACCAACGTAAGTTTGCCCAAAAAACAACCTTCAAACAATCATCTAATAACCAAAACCTTCCCCCGCAGATCAAAATGTGCAAAGCGCACATCCTCGAACCGTCGGAATCCTCCGGCAGCACCGACAACGTCGTCAAAGTGACCGCCGGCCTTATCGCCTCGGTCCCGTTCGTAGCCGAGCTGGAGAACCTCCAGGAGTCCCAGCGGCAAAACCTCCGCCTCAAAATAAAGTACCCCGATCAGAACGTGCACGTGATCGTGCCGCGGCGGCGTGACCTTAAAAAAATCATGACCGAGCAGGGCGAGAGCGAGTCCCACTGGAGGTTGCGCACGACGGTGCTGCTGTCGCACGGCGTCTGGACCGAGGCGTCCCCCGTCGATATTGGCATCTGTCTGGCGGTGCGGCCCAACACCGATCTGGAGCTGTGCAAGCCGGTCAAGGTGCAGTTTGCGCCAAAGCCGGTCAAGAGGGGGATTTGAGGGGGGGTTGGTGTAATATGATTCGATTAATGGCAGTACAATAAATGTATCAAAATTTACTTCTCAGTTTTTTTTTTATTCTAAAGAAAGACATTTCGTTCGTTTGAAAGCCAAATATAACGCCTAACGGTAGGCAAGCTGTTTAGGCGGTGCCTCCAGTGCTCGAATATAGATGGCAGTAATTTACCACAGTTGACTGGCGCACACCACGCGAGTGATTCCGACTTGCGCCCAAAGATGGCGCTTCTGAAGCTTTCTTGTCGCATAGCCGCAAACCAAAAAGGGCTTTTATGCTCCATTTTGATGGCGTTAAAAGTAATTCCAGGGCCGAATTTCAAGATTAGAATTACGCATAAAGCGTAGCCGAGATCAAATAAGGCTGGTACACATTTTATTTAAAGTTGTTGTCACCCCTCCCTGAATTTAAAAGTGCTGATACAGTCTCATCACAGGTCTCATATTCGGAACAGTTTACAGATCGGCCAATATGAAAAAAATCATATAAAATCGATAATTGAACATAATGATTTGCTTTTACTTCATTTGAAAGCTTTTCTTGCTACCTTTCGATTGATGTATAGACCGGATGTAAATTTTTACATTTTATATCGTTTATGTAAAATTTTCAAACATTGACCCTTTAAATCCACAAATTCGGAACACTTTTTTCTTGCGATGTAAACAAACTTTTTTTTTGGAGTACATATTTTTTACGAAATAATGATGACTGGGATGACTGTATACCAACACTAGGTGCACGATGGAATTGCATCCTGTCCCCCTAGTCTTAGTATACAATGTCTTATGAGTTGTATATTTCAGTAAAAAGCTCGTGTAAATCTTTGTCTTGACAAAATGATGTATTCAGCAACATAATTAATACAGACTTTTTCCAGAAAAGACGCAGACACTGCTTAACCCTTTCAGGCCTGATGGGTCATATATGACCCAAAAATCAAAATTTCCTAAAGTAGCCTATAATTTTCGTATGTCAAAATGCAATAATTTAAATCTGAATATTGAAAACAGGCTATGAGTCATGGGTTTCCTACGCAGATGAGACCTTTCGAAAATTTTAAGTACACTCAAACCCCGATGGTTTGACACCAACTGTTGTCAAACGATCGAGTTCACTTTTTAGTTTGACACCCTTTTTACACGGAGTTCACACACACTGTCAAACGTTTGTTTTGATAGTGTGCGTGAGAATCGTGTAAAAAGTGACAATTCGTCACTTTTTAATTTGACTTTGACCAACCAAAGGGGTACAAACTAAAAAATTGTCAAACGAAAAAGTGACCAACCACCGGGGGTTGAGTGTATAAATTTTCAAATTAACCCTCTACAGCCCAAATTTTTTATCGAGAATTTTTATTTTTCCTGTCTTTAGGAGGTCATTTTGAGCAACTTTTGTTATAGGCCAGAGTGTGCCAGATCTTATTTTTCTGAAGCGGTGGCGGGCCGGTACTATTATCTGAAAAATTTCTTGCATTGTTTTGAGACATTTAATAAATATTTTTTAAATATTCGCAGCGATCTATTTTCAGTATTTATCTTTGATTTTTTTAAGCTTTTTCTTAAAAAAAAACTTTATCACTGAAAAGTTTTTCTGGGAAAATACATTAGTTTTTGATTACCTATTTATTAAAAAAATAGAAAACTGATAAAAAAAACTTCAATGTGAAAGAAATTTAAATTTAGTGTCTTTTTGTACATTTTTAGACAACAGCCCAAGTTTTTTCATAAATTTCACAATTGGGTCCTAACATGAAGCTTAGATTGCTGATATTATTATTTACAGCGATAAAGCTTATTTTTCTGAGTACAATGACCCTTTGTACGACCATAAAGAGTTTAAAATTGATTTTTAAATCAATTTTGAAAAATTAACCTGGCGGTCCTTCTTGACAGAAAAGCTTCTACTTGACAGCTCGTTCCAAGGGGACCATAGTTGATCTATCGAAAAAATGTTGTCCTGCTAAAAAAAAAATTGCATTAAAATGAAAAAAAAAATTATCAGAAATGTTTTTTAATTGTGTTTTTTAACGTTGTACATAAAAATTTACATACAGTGAGTCAAATATTTGTCCGTACCCCCCCGTACGGGAAATGTTTGTGATATAAAAGTACATAAAATTCGACTAAAGTGCCATGTTTTATACATCAATCGACGCGGCAGAATGTCCTCTTTAAGACACTGTCATTGGATTTGCAAAAAACTTTTTCTTGAAAAATACAAAAATTGTTTACTGAAAAAAGTCAAAAAAAGAGGTCAAATAATTGTCCGTACCCCTAGTAAAAGTACAAAATCTGATCGATTTAAGTGAATTCATTTATGAAATGTTGTTTCAGTGTCAAATACTAGTACCTTTAGCCAGTTTGTGACAACTTTGAACTTCTGATAAGTTTGTTTAGTTAATTTATATTAAAAATTGGATTAAATTTAGTTTTTTAAAGTAAAACTTATCAAAACATTAGTTTATAAACAACTATTTTTATAAAATTGCTATTTTGTGTTGTAAGAGTCTCTATTGAACAAGTTTCAACAATATTTGTTCAAAATATACATTGATTTCATCTTTTTTATTGACATTTTTCGACCAAAAATACTGTTTCGGAACAATACCGTTAAACAATCCGGATTGTCCCGGAACCGGTTCAACCCCTCGGAGGGAAATTTTGTGGTGATCAGATAGAGGACAAAAAAACCCACCTCTTGCAATTTGAAGCATCCAATTTCGTCCACTACAGCCCGATTACGATTCCCTAGTCTGAAATTTGAAATTTTCAAATTCCCCAAGCAAAACATTCTGACCCAGAACGGTACAGAAATTCTCAGCACGGAAAGTGAAAATTTCAAATTTCAGACTAGGGACTCGTAATCGGGCTGTAGTGGACGAAATTGGATGCTTCAAATTGCAAGAGGTGGGTTTTTTTGTCCTCTATCTGATCACCACAAAATTTCCCTCCGAGGGGTTGAACCGGTTCCGGGACAATCCGGATTGTTTAACGGTATTGTTCCGAAACAGTATTTTTGGTCGAAAAATGTCAATAAAAAAGATGAAAACAATGTATATTTTGAACAAATATTGTTGAAACTTGTTCAATAGAGACTCTTACAACACAAAATAGCAATTTTATAAAAATAGTTGTTTATAAACTAATGTTTTGATAAGTTTTACTTTAAAAAACTAAATTTAATCCAATTTTTAATATAAATTAACTAAACAAACTTATCAGAAGTTCAAAGTTGTCACAAACTGGCTAAAGGTACTAGTATTTGACACTGAAACAACATTTCATAAATGAATTCACTTAAATCGATCAGATTTTGTACTTTTACTAGGGGGTACGGACAATTATTTGACCTCTTTTTTAACTTTTTTCAGTAAACAATTTTTGTATTTTTCAAGAAAAAGTTTTTTGCAAATCCAATGACAATGTCTTAAAGAGGACATTTTGCCGCGTCGATTGATGTATAAAACATGGCACTTTAGTCGAATTTTATGTACTTTTATATCACAAACATTTCCCGTACGGGGGGGTACGGACAAATATTTGACTCACTGTAGGGCTTTAGTACCCAATTCTACGAAATAAATTATTTTGATTTCTTGCACCATTTTTCAGTTTAAAAATATCACTATAGAAATTATAAGAATTAAATTGAAACATGAAGAATGTTGTTATAAAATGTTAAAATTTGATCTCAAGCCTTTTGTTTTTAATTCAGACAATCAATTTATTTATTAAATATTTCATGAACAAAGGGCCGGTCATAGAACTATTTTGAAAAGCCGTCGCGGGCCGTATGAAATGGCTTCACGGGCCGGATCCGGCCCGCGGGACGGACGTTGGGCAGGCCTGTTATAGGAGAAACATTACTTCTCTTGTTTTATGTTTTTTATGTTTTTTGTTTTATTTTTAGTATTTTAATTTGCATTTATCTTGTTTAGTTTTTGTTTGTTTTTGGTAGTTTTTGGCCTATTCTATCACCTCCTATCTATTTTTTTCATGTTTTTACAGACACTTTTTCAATTTTTTACTTGTTTTTCACAATTTTTGCTATAGAATGGCACCATTATCGTTTAAATTGTTAGAAAATGCGTAGAGGCATAGTCTGTGACACTAGCAAGATTACTGCATACTTTTTTTTTACTTAAAATATAAGAAATACTAATAAAAAAACACAGCCAAAAATGGCCACTAAAAAATGACATTTTTAAAAACATAGACAAAGTCACATAAAACAAGTTAAACTTCCAACCCTGAAATTTTCTAAAATTTAAGGAGTTCTTCTTTACAATGCTTTTAAAGATCACAGATTGGTTGAAAAATTGATTTTAGCGATTTTTTAGATCGAAGCCCGTCTAAAGGCGGGGTTGAGTTGTAGAGGGTTAAGAAATTAAAAAAATAAAATTCTTTGATTCACAAGTTGAATTAAAAAAAATTAAATTGAAGAAAACAATAAAATTTGAAAAAAAAAACAAAATATACCAATTTAAAAGAAAAATTAGTTCGTATTCGATTATCCTCGAAGTCCTCGTAATCTCTAACCTAAAACATAACTCCAAAAATGCTCCATAGTTTTCTGATTTTCTGTTTTCTAATACGGCAAAAATGGCGGTATTAAAAAAAAATAAATAAAAAAATGCGCAATTTTTATTAACCACGTTCCTTCTGCTTAAGTCCGGAAGATTGTAAAAATAGTGGTATTTGTAAGAAGGCCCATCATGTAATATTTTTTAGAAGCGAGCAATTCCAGCCCAAAACAGTAAGTTTTTAGGTACTTTTTTTCAACCCTCTCCGATTTCAATGAAACTTTGTAGACATGTTATCCTACGCTTATATAAGCCATTTTTGTGTACATGGAGCCAAGTTCACTCGATAATGACATTTAAGAAGGGCGTAAGTGTTTAAAAAAAATTTTTTTTCGTAATTTAAATATTGCTGTATCTCGAAGCCATTGCATCGTATCAAAAAGTGGTCAAAGACAAACTTGAAGAAAAAAAAATACACTGAAAGAAAAAAACACTCCACTTCTATGAGATTTTTTGATTTTTAAGTTTAAAAATCAATTTCTCTATGACAGTTTGACAGTCTTGATTTTTCAGTCTCGAAAATATTTTTACTGGAAAGCTTGTCCAATTTCCCATAAGAGCAATTCTCTACGAAATCGGTCTTTTTTCTTCAATTTTAATTTTTGTATTTTTTAATCCGGCTGAAACTTTTTTGGTGCCTTCGGTATGCCCAAAGAAGCCATTTTGCATCATTAGTTTGTCCATATAATTTTCCATACAAATTCGGCAGCTGTCCATACAAAAATGATGTATGAAAATTCAAAAATCTGTATCTTTTGAAGGAATTTTTTGATCGATTTGGTGTCTTCGGCAAAGTTGTAGGTATGGATACGGACTACACTGGAAAAAATAATACACGGTAAAAAAAAATTTGGTGATTTTTTTATTTAACTTTTTATCACTAAAACTTGATTTACAAAAAAACACTATTTTTAATTTTTTTTATTTTTTGATATGTTTTAGAAGACATAAAATGCCAACTTTTCAGAAATTTCCAGGTTGTGCAAAAAATCACTGACCGAGTTATGAATTTTTTAATCAATACTGATTTTTTCAAAAAATCGAAATTTTGGTCGTAAAAAATTTTCAACTTCATTTTTCGATGTAAAATCAAATTTGCAATCAAAAAGTACTTTACTGAAATTTTGATAAAGTGCACCGTTTTCAAGTTATAGCCATATTTAAGTGACTTTTTTGAAAATAGTCGCAGTTTTTCATTTTTTTAAATTAGTGCACATGTTTGCCCAGTTTTGAAAAAAATATTTTTGAAAAGCTGAGAAAATTCTCTATATTTTGCTTATTCGGACTATGTTGATACGACCTTTAGTTGCTGAGATATTGCAATGCAAAGGTTTAAAAACAGGAAAATTGATGTTTTCTAAGTTTCACCCAAACAACCCACCATTTTCTATCGTCAATATCTCAGCAACTAATGGTCCGATTTTCAATGTTAATATATGAAACAATTGTGAAATTTTCCGATCTTTTCGAAAAAAATATTTTTGGAATTTTCAAATCAAGACAAACATTTTAAAAGGGCGTAATATTGAATGTTTGGCCTTTGTGAAATGTTAGTCTTGATTTGAAAATTCCAAAAATATTTTTTTCGAAGAGATCGGAAAATTTCACAAATGTTTCATATATTAACATTGAAAATCGGACCATTAGTTGCTGAGATATTGACGATAGAAAATGGTGGGTTGTTTGGGTGAAACTTAGAAAACATCAATTTTCCTGTTTTTAAACCTTTGCATTGCAATATCTCAGCAACTAAAGGTCGTATCAACAAAGTCCAAATAAGCAAAATATAGAGAATTTTCTCAGCTTTTCAAAAATATTTTTTTCAAAACTGGGCAAACATGTGCACTAATTTAAAAAAATGAAAAACTGCGACTATTTTCAAAAAAGTCACTTAAATATGGCTATAACTTGAAAACGGTGCACTTTATCAAAATTTCAGTAAAGTACTTTTTGATTGCAAATTTGATTTTACATCGAAAAATGAAGTTGAAAAATTTTTACGACCAAAATTTCGATTTTTTGAAAAAATCAGTATTGATTAAAAAATTCATAACTCGGTCAGTGATTTTTTGCACAACCTGGAAATTTCTGAAAAGTTGGTATTTTATGCCTTCTAAAACATATCAAAAAATAAAAAAAATTAAAAATAGTGTTTTTTTGTAAATCAAGTTTTAGTGATAAAAAGTTAAATAAAAAAATCACCAAATTTTTTTTACCGTGTATTATTTTTTTCCAGTGTAGTCCGTATCCATACCTACAACTTTGCCGAAGACACCAAATCGATCAAAAAATTCCTTCAAAAGATACAGATTTTTGAATTTTCATACATCATTTTTGTATGGACAGCTGCCGAATTTGTATGGAAAATTATATGGACAAACTAATGATGCAAAATGGCTTCTTTGGGCATACCGAAGGCACCAAAAAAGTTTCAGTCGGATTAAAAAATACAAAAAAAATCGAATGACCGAAATCCTAGAGAACTGCTCATAAGTGAAAATTGCCTAAAACCATCAAAAAACCTATTTTTTCAACATTTTTATTTTTAAAACCGCTGTAATTTCACAAGGATTGGACTTAGGACAATGGTTAATATGGAGACTTTGTGTGTGTGTGTGTGGTCCAATCCAATACCCGCTGGCCGGCAGCGAAATTATGGGAAAGTATAATTTGTATCAGACTTGGGTTATGCTGATACAGCTTATCTCAGTCCCGGGTATTAGGTGGTGACAGCCCTCGCGCTGCTTCCAATGACCCATTTCAGAATGGCAGAGATCCTAGTGGCCCAATTCCGAGGTCATTTGGCATTGTCTGGCTCCGCCTAAACATAGAACAAGAACCAGACGGATCCTCGAACTATCTTTAAACTTCCAATCCCATCAGGCAAAACAGGGATCAGCGCGTATATAATGATAAATAAGTGGCATCAATGGTTAATATGGAGACTTTTATGTAAAATTGTCTGAAGAATCGACTCTCGTGTTCGGTTTTTGAAAATTTTGATGCTTAGAGCACTTAAAAAAACAGTTTCAGTAAATGATTTTTGTATTTTTTAAGGAGAGTTGCTCCATCCTGCATTTTTCGTGAGTCTTTTTTTAACATCTTAGGCTACATTCACAAAAATTTTGAACGAAAAAGAATCGTAAGCTCACCTTCAAATTTGACTTTTAAACTTAAAAATCAAAAAATCTCGTAAAAGTGGAGTGTTTTTGTCTTTCAGTATATTTTTTTCGGAAAGCCCGTCAAATTTCCAACAAGTTTGTCTTTGACCACTTCACTTTTTGATACGATGCAACGGCTTCGAGCAACAGCAACACTTAAATTACAACCGACTCCCTATTTGACATGGAATTGCTCAAGAGTCGACCCAAAAGTGCCAAAAAGATTGAAGATCTGACTACCATATTAAAAGTTATTTTTTATACAGTTTTTGAGGCCGAATCTCAGATAAATTTTTATGAAAATGATGTCCGAATCCGTTATTCGACCCATCGTTGTAGGTAATTGGAAGTAAATATTCGTGCAGGAAGGATTTTTTTTCTCAAATTTTCGTTTAATAACAAATGAAAGATGTTTAACTGTATACAAGATTTTTATTCATCATTAATTTTGAAATTTTTCTTTTGCCACAATTGAATATAATATTGTTTTCTTCCTCCCTAAATATTCCGAACATTGCAAAATGTGATTCTACAGAAGGCGAAATGTTCCACCAAATACATACGTATATATAAATATTCGTCACTTTGCTAAGACTTTTCCGCTTCTTCTCTCCGTTCGCATTTTTCGATTGTTCGCACTTTTCTCGATTGCATCATTTTTTTTTTCCTTTGACACATTTTGTTTCCCACAGATTTGATCTCTGGCGTATTTTACTTTACATGATTGCATTTTTTTTCCTTTAAAAGGAACTTCTCGTCCCACGTTTTTACTTTCCTCCTAGACAGACACTTTCGTTACACAGGTTTTTCTAGCTTAAAAAATAGTGCAAAAAATAATAATTAAAAAAACAAACAAGTTTCGCTAGTCTCTCTCGTACGACTCGTAACTAGAATTGCTTTCTCGCTCGCGCGCACGCCCAAGCACACACAAATTACACGCGGACTTGACTTTTTGCTGTTGGCCAATGGAATATCACACACGCGTTTTACTGCTGCTACTCCTGGGCTGATGTTGAGGCATTGCTGTTGATGTTGTTGTTGTGACTATTGCTAGTGTGATGATTGTTGCCGGAGGTCAGCTTCAGATCCTGCATCTGGGTGGCACTCTGGAGCACCTCCAGCCATCTGAAAGTTGAAGAATCGGTCAGAATTGGATCTTCATAAAAGGTTCCCGAGTTCAAGGCTCACCGCTGGTAGGTGTGTTCGCTTTCCGCCCGGAAGAAATACGTGTGATTCTTGAAGGACAGCTTGAAGACAAACTCCTTCTGGACGGCGTCCTGGATGCCGGGCGGTCCGACCGAGTACCCCAGCAACGGCAGGCTGGCCAGGGCGGCGTCGTCCGAGTAGCTCTTGTAAAAGTACAAGCAGAACGACGTAAGCACCACCCACAGCTTCTGCCAGCCGGAGCTGTTTTTGAACTTGCGCAGCAAATAGCCGGAGATTTGGTTCTGAAACAGTGGATAAGAAGCAAATGTTACCAAAAAGTCAAAAGAACAAGCATCTCGACACGAACCTTCCCCGACCGTAGGTGGTCGTCCAGACAGATGGTGACGCCCCGGTGCCAGCACACGTGCAGCGCCGTGTTGTTCCGCGAGGACGGTGCCCGCGCCGGTGGACTGATGATCGAGCTGTTGTTCAGGCCGCACGTCTCCAGGTTCTCCTCGGAGGATGCTACAAGGAGAGGAAATAATGAAGTTAACAATCATCTTGGTGTGACGTCATGGATTTTTGGTGTGCTATTGCGAAGGTGGTGTTCAATTATTGCGAAAAAACAAGTTCTCGATGGGGTTCTCGCTGCTGTACCTGCTCTAACTAAACTGGAACCGGTGATGTATACGCAGGGCTGTTAGCATATTCCATATCGCAGAAACTGAGGCGGAATTTGATTTTCAATTTTCACAAGTTATTGGATGAAAAGGCATCAACAAGCTTCAACGGCGGCTTCCTCACCGTGCTCACTGCATATCTTGTGTTATCTCACTTCTTACCGTCATTCACTTGCCACAAGAGATTTCGGTTACAGCGGTTCGAGTTATCAGCAGTTATTTATCGCTACTTCTTCTCTGTTTACAACTACGACCTGTTTGCTGTTTTATTAAATTTCGCGATGTCGTCGTCCCCGGATAAGGCTGAAAATGCAATAGTTTGCACTATCTGCAACAGAACCGAGCCTAACGCGAACAAAGTTCTTGAGTGCATGCAGTGTCACCAGTGCCATCACTTTAGCTGCAAGAAAATTGTGGGCAATGCTGTTCGAAAATGGAAGGAGAAGGAGTATTTTTGTTCGGCTACGTGCAAGGAAATACAGGTTGGACGAACTCATCCCGACAGCCCAACAGTCATGAGCGAGGTGCGTAAGGTGCTAGATGCAGTTCACAACATGCAGGAGGAGAACGCCAAGACACGGAATTACTTGGAAAAGGCGATTAATGAATTGGAGAAAAGTCAAGAATATCTGTGCAGCAAGTTCGACAAAATGAACGGTGACATCAGCAAGCTGAGTTCAAACCAAAGAGTTTTGAAAAAGGACGTCGACTATGTTCACGAGGAAAACGTTTCGCTCAAGGTAGCTGTCGAAGATCTCGAAATTGAGGTGGACCGCCTTAAACGATCTACGATAGCCAACAACGCTATTATTCTTGGGATTCCGGCCTTACAGAACGAGCAACTGGGGGACATCTTGAACCAAATCTGCTGTGCCTTGGACCACAACCTACCGGGCGGTGCTGTGTTGGAGTTATCAAGGCTTCGTGACCCAAAGAAGGAGCAAAAATACCCGCCAATTCGGGTCGTGTTCGCTGATGTGAAGTACAAGGAGCAACTCTTTGAGAAAAAGAAATCTCTTGGAACCCTCTTGACGGCGAAGCTAGGACAGTCGTTTCATGGGGTAAACACCAAGGTCATAATCCGTGATGAAATGACCTCCCACGGCCTGGCACTGCTGCGTGAAGTTCGAGACGTTCAAGAAGAGCTGAAGCTGCAGTTTGTTTGGCCTGGCAGGGATGGTGTGGTCCTAACAAGAAAGTGCCAAGGAGCGAAAATCCAAAAGGTGCGCAAGCGAAGTGACATCCGTAATCTGACCCAAGGCAAATCCACCCAGCTTAGCAGCTTCGACGACACTCCTCCTCGACCTCGTGAAAAGCGGCCACTGTCAACTTCCTCACCAAACGCCTCATCGATAGTGGAACCTACACCGAAGAAAGTAATGTGATGTCTATCCATACAACCAACTCAACTAGACTAAGCTATGTAAATCTTTTGTATGACAATTTTGAAGAATGTATTATGAATAAAAGCGTTTTAAATCACAAGTCGGCTGTGAAGATCTTTCAATGGAACATTCGGGGAATGAACAGTCTGGAGAAGTTTGATGGCGTTCGGGAACTCATTGATCGTTATGGAGATCCAATTGATGTTCTTGTACTAGGGGAGACATGGGTCAAGGAGGGCAACCAGGAGATGTACAACTTAGCGGGCTACAAAAGCATATTTTCTTGTCGAGCAAGGTCAAACGGTGGATTAGTTGTATATGTCCGCAGTAATATCAACGCGAAAATCGTCGACATTCAATCGCATAACGGTTTTCACTTGATTCACCTGCTGCTGTCTCTGGGAAAGATGAAATTAAACTTGATTGCAGTATATCGCCCACCTGGATTTCCTTCTGGCGACTTTCTGGACAAATTGGAAGCAAAACTAGGAGTCTTGCAATCTGACCAAGAGGTTATCCTTCTGGGAGATACCAACGTTCCGTGCAACGTGGAGGCAAACAGTACTGTGCAGGAGTACGTTCGGTTGTTATCTTCGTTCAATCTGCAAGTCACAAACAACATTACCACTAGACCAGCAAGCCAAAACCTTCTTGATCACGTGGTTTGTTCTACGGGCATCCCAGGAAGGATAACAAATGAAACGGTTGAGACAGAATTGAGTGATCATTCAATGATCCTGACATCCCTGGAAATGAAAGTGGAAAAGGTGGCTAAAACATTGACCACAGACATAGTAAATCACGAGTTGCTGGATGAATTGTTTGCTCGTTCGATTACGCAATTTCCGGGGGAGGTCAGTGCTGCGGAGCGTCTCCTGTTTGCAATCAACCAATACAAGGAAGCCTTAGAGTCCGCTACAAGGACTGTGACTGTAAAAGCGAAGGTGAAGGGAAACTGTCCATGGATGACTTTGGAGCTGTGGCAGATGATCAAAATCAAGGAGCAAGTCTTGAAAAGCAGTAAACAACACCCTAGCAATGCACACCTCCGAGAACTTGTTAAACACACTTCGCAACTGCTGAGCAAGAGAAAAGCCCAGAGCAAAAGGAATTACTATTACAACCTAATTACTACATCTACGCCGACGAACTCGTGGAAGCTGATCAACGAAGTCCTTGGAAGATCAAAGAAAAAGGATTCGGAAATACTTGTAAGGGACCAATCTGGAGTATTGAAAGACAACATACAAGCTGCAAACTCGTTGAACAAGCACTTCTGTGAAGTCGGAGAAAACCTGGCCTCATCAATCCCAAGTGACAGAAACGTGAACCACTTCCGCACCCTCACCCGCCATGACCTGACCATTTATATGAGACCTGCAACATCCCAAGAAGTCATCGTTCTGATTGGCCAATTGAACCCGAAAAAGTCACCTGGACCGGACAGGATACCAGCTTCATTCATCAAAAAGCATCATCTGTTGTTCGCTGAACTCCTCAAAGATGCCTTCAACGAGATGATTGAGACAGGAGTTTACCCGGACTTCCTGAAAGAAGCTCGAGTGGTTCCCATTTTTAAATCTGGTGACCCAACGGACGTGAACAACTACAGACCTATTTCAACTCTATCCATGCTTAACAAACTGTTGGAGCAAATGGTTGCAGCGCGCTTAAGTAGCTTTCTGGATACCCACAAACATCTATACAACCAGCAATATGGATTTAGAAAAGGCTCCAGTACACTAACAGCCACCTGCGAGCTACTCAAGGACATCTACGACAGCTTGGACGAGAGAAAATTTTGTGGTGCACTGTTTCTGGATCTGCAAAAGGCGTTTGACACGATTAACCACGAGCTGTTATTACAAAAACTAGAATTCTATGGAATTCGCGGAAAAGCAAACAGTCTCCTTAGGAGTTACCTGACGAACCGAATGCAGCACGTGAGTGTCAATGGCACAAGAAGCGAATCTCGACGTATATCGACCGGAGTTCCGCAGGGGAGCAATCTCGGCCCATTGTTGTTTTTGGTGTTTATCAACGACCTGTCTCGCTTACAGTTGACTGGAAAAATACGTCTCTTCGCTGATGACACGCTCCTACTTTATAGTAGTCGAGACTGTCGCATCATAAGGAACAACATGCTGGAAGACCTGACCATACTTAACCAGTACTTTGCGTCGAACCTGCTGTCGCTGAACGTAAGCAAAACAAAATTTGTTATGTTCCATACATGTCAACGAAGAGTTCCAGAGCTGAGTCCCATAAGGTTTGGGAACCAAGTGGTCGAGCGAGTCTCCCACTTCAAGTACCTTGGACTTGTCTTGGACGAAACCTTGTCATGGGAAGCGCACATCCAGCACTTAAAACGTTGTATAGCGCCAATCTGCGGAGTCATCAGGAAACTAGCTTCTTTTATACCATCTGTTTGGTTGTTGAAATTGTACTTCGCCCTTGTACAATCTAGATTGCAGTATCTCGCACTGAACTGGGGTACAGCTGCCGCTTTCAGACTACGTGAACTCCAGACACTGCAAAACCGTTGCCTGAAGTCAATTCTTGCAAAACCCTACCTCTACCCAACACGCCAACTCTATATTGACGCTCCGGAAACTGTCCTTCCGGTTCGGGGACTACACATGCAGCAAACACTAGTTCACATGTGGAACATGTTGAAGGATGATGCCACCCACCACAATTTGGATTTCGAAATAATTAACTCTATGACAAGACAAAACGGGGATATTCGGATTCCCCGGTCAAACACAGAACTCTGCAAGAACCGGGTTACCTACGTTGGAAGCAAATTGTACAACGAACTCCCCAATGACCTGAAGGAACTAAACTCCAAAGTAGTATTCAAAAAGAACTTACGCCGACATATAAAAAACAATCTACTGAACGCTTTGTCCTGATCTTCCACTAACCAATATGAAAAAAATCTGCTCTTGTCGTTTCCGCCGCCACCGACCGCCCGCCGCCCGCCACCAACCGTTACCCTACACTGCCCATCACACACACTTTCGTCTGAACACCACCAAATTGAAATTCCACACACTATTTATTAACGTTTGAACGCCAAGATTAGCACTCTCTTAAAAGAGCAAACTTTGCTCACTGAGATGTGCAAATAATGTAGATGTTAAATGTATTATTTTTGAAAAGATAGTAGGTTTTATGCCCTAGTGCTTTTGTCCTACCAAAAAAAAAATATACTGCAGAAAAAAAATATAACTGCAAATAAAGAAAAGAACTATCGAGCCTAACCTCAATACCTTGAGGTAGGTGAAAAATTCCAGTATAGTAAGCTGTGAAATTGCGTAATTCGATCTTTTCAAAAAAAAAAAAAAAAAAAAACTTGTTATTCCAAAGCAAATTTTGGTTTTTGTCTATCGCGTGCTTAAAAAATTCCACAAAAAATCAAGGGGAAAAATCATCTGAAAAAATCATGATTTTTATCGAAAAAGCTTAAGAGCGAGTCCACGAACAGGGCATACCCCTTTGTATGGGACGTCGTTTGGACCTCACCAATCTGCCTGAAATTTTCAGGGGTTGTTTGTACATATAAAACTAGCATCTGGCCAAAATATGAGCACTCTAGGTCAACGGGAAGTGGGGCAAATCGGGACACAACGTTTGAAGGTTCAAAAACGTCAAAAATCGTAAAAAGGCTGTAACTTGGGCAAAATTCAATTTAATTTAAAAATTCAAAATGCATCTGAAAGGGCTTAAAAAATGCAACAAAATGCAGGATAGAGCACCCCGATTGGTTAAATCTAAAGGGAGTTATTGACATTTTAGTGAAAAAATAGCACAATTTTCAAACTCAAATAAAAAAGTGTTCCATCCAGATATCAACTCGGTTCGACCAGCAGCTTGTAGGGGACATCTGGGACTACCATCTGAAACTGAGAACGCTTTGGGTAAGGCAGTTTAACATATTAAATAGATACTTTTACTTTTAGTGAATTTTTTGGATGTAAATTTTTGCTCGGGGGACCCCTTAGATCCTATTTTCTGATGATAATTTTATCATATTCGTGTTCCTGAGACAATTTCACAATAGAAACATGCATAAAAATGTTTATTTTCATCCATTTTAACCCTTTAAAAAATGAAAGTTAAAAAAAATTTAGATGCTGCTTTTTTCTGGTGTCATCTAGTATCCTTGGAAACGAACTTGAATTTCAATAAATGTGAATCGCATCCCTTTCAGATGCATTTTGAATTTTTAAATTAAATTAAATTTTGCCCAAGTTACAGCCTTTTTACGATTTTTTACGTTTTTGAACCTTCAAACTTTGTGTCCCGATTTGCCCCACTTCCCGTTGACCTAGATAGCTCATATTTTGGCCAGATGCTAGTTTTATATGTACAAAAAACCCCTGAAATTTTCAGGCAGATTGGTGAGGTCGATGCGAGATGGGTATGCTTTGCTCGTGGACTCGCTCTTAAAAATTTGATTGGAAACTATTTTTTTTATCTTAGCAAAAAATAATTCTTAACTCTAAAATTTGTTAAATTCTTCAAATTGTTGATATTCATGAAATTGTTAATATTCTTAAAATTAGTAAAATTCATGAAATTCTTAAAAATTAAAAAAAAATCTTGAAAATTTTAAGGTTTTCAAAAATTTCAAATTCTTAAAATATTTGAAGATTCTAAAATTCTTAAATTTGTATTTTTTTTTTTGGAATTCTCAAAATATGTAAAGTTTTTGAAATTCATTTTTTTTTATTTCTTATACTGCCGTTCTACGCATAATTGTCCCATGTTCAAAAAAGTGCAACTGAGAAAAATGCGATTGAAATTTTTCGACCGGTTTCTGTGTTTCTACGCATAATTGTCCCGTGGATCCCTATTCACCCCATATGTCGCTAATCGTCCCAGTTAGCAGTTTATCACCCTTATTTGTGATCCTCTTGCTGTACAATAGGTAAACAAGGGATAATGCTTAGTAAAACTAATGATTCCGTGTAAGAAAATACTTGATGGGACAATTATGCGTAGAAGTTCAATGATGGGACAAACAGACTTGGTGTTGTTTTTGATGAGTATCCGAACAAAGTACCAGATTTTATGTGTTTTTCTTAAAAGACACATCAGACTAAACTTAAAAATGGCATAAATTCAAAATCGTCAAAAACTTACATGGGACAATTATGCGTAGAACGGCAGTATAGTTCGCCAAATTTTTCAAGTTTTTGAAATTCATTTTTTTTAAGTTTCTTATAGTTTCGCCAAATTTTTCAAGTTCTTGAAATGCTTAACATGCTTGAAATTCTTAAAATTCTTGAAATTCCTAAAATTCTTAAAATTCTTAAAATTCTTAAAATTCTTAAAATTCTTAAAATTCTTAAAATTCTTAAAATTCTTAAAATTCTTAAAATTCTTAAAATTCTTAAAATTCTTAAAATTCTTAAAATTCTTAAAATTCTTAAAATTCTTAAAATTCTTAAAATGCTTAAAATTCTTAAAATTCTTAAAATTCTTAAAATTCTTAAAATTCTTAAAATTCTTCAAATTCTTCAAATTCTTCAAATTCTTAAAATTCTTAAAATTCTTAAAATTCTTAAAATTCTCTAAATTCAAAAAAAAAATTAAATTTTTCAAAAATTCAAAAAAAATTAAAATTTTTAAAATTTTTAAAAATTCTTAAAATTTTCAACTTTTTTCAAGTTCTTGAAAATTTTAAAATCTTGAAATTTTTGAAATATTTGAAATTCTTAAAATTCTTGAAATTCTTGAAATCGTCAAAATTCTTAAAATTTTTGAAACTTTTGAAATTATTGAAATTATTGAAATCCTTGAAATCCTTGAAATGCTTGAAATTCTTAAAATTCTTGAAATTATTGAAATTCTTGAAATTCTTGAGATACTTAAAATTCTCAAAAGTCTTAAAATCCTCAAAATTCTTAAAATTTTTGAAACTTTTGAAATTATTGAAATTATTGAAATTTTTGAAATTCTTGAAATTCTTGAAATTCTTGAAATCCTTTTGAAGTTCTTGAAATCCTTGAAATGCTTGAAATTCTAAAAATTCTTGAAATTCTTAAAAAAAATGAAATTTTTAAAATTCTTGAAATTGTTAAAATTCTTGAAATTCTTAAAAAATTGAAAATTTTGAATTCCTTGAAATTTTAAAAAAATATAAACTCTTGATATTTTTGGAATTTTTAAATTTTTAAATTTTTTGAAATTTTTGAAATTTTTGAAATTTTTAAATTTTCTAAAATTTTTGAAATTTTTGAAATTTTTGAAATTCCTGAAATCCTTGAAATATTGAAATCTTTGAAATTCTAGAAATTCTAGAAATTCTAGAAATTCTAGAAATTCTCTTTCAAAAATAAAAATAAAAATTAGACACTACGAAAATAAAAGGCTACATTAGAAAATTTTGATTTTTTGGTCAAATATTGATGGCCAAAAAATCAAAGAATTAAATTCTTTAATCTGTAAAAAAAAATTAAGTTCTCAAAATTTGTTAAATTTATGAAATTTAAAATAAACTTGAAATTTGTGAATATCTTTAAAATTTTAGTAATTTAAAATTCATAAAATTTTTATATTGTTAAATTTTTTTGAATTGTTGAACTTCCTAGAAATTTTGAAATATTTAAAATTCTTAAAAATTTAAAAAAAATCGTAAAATTTGTGGAATTTTTAAAATTTTTAAGTTTTAAAATTCTTAAGGTTCATAAATTCTTAAAATTTTTAAAAAAAATTAAACTCTTGATATTTTTGACATTTTAGAAATTTTAAAAAATTTTGAAATTTCTGAAATTCTTGAAAAATTTAAATCCTTAAAATACTTGAAATTCTAGAAATTTTAGAAATTCTCTTTAAAAAAAAAATTAAATTAGACACTACGAAAATAAAAGGCTACATTAGAAAATTTTGATTTTTTGGTCAAATATTGATGGCCAAAAAACCAAAGAATTAAATTCTTTAATCTGTATACAAAATTAAATTCTCAAAATTTGTTAAATTTATGAAATAAAAAAAAACTTGAAATTTGCGAATATCTTTAAAATTTTATTAATTTTTATGATTCTTGAAATTATAGAAATATTTAAAATTCATAAAAATTTTAAATTGTTGATTTTTTTTAAATTGTTGAACTTCCCAGAAATCTTTGAATATTTAAAATTCTTAAAAATTAAAAAAAAAATCGTAAAATTTGTGGAATTTTTAAAATTTTTAAGTTTTAAAAGTCTTAAGATTCATAAATTCTTGAAATTCATGAAAATTTCTAAAAATTCTTGAAGATATTAGATTAAAATTCTAAAAAAAAAACAATTTAATTTTTTTTGGAATGCTTGCAATTTTTGATATATTTTAAATTCTTAATTTTGTAAAATTGAAATTAAAAAAAAAATCTTGAAATTGTTGAAATTTATAAAAAAAAAATCTTATCAATTTTTGAGTTTTAGAATTTTAAAATTTTTAAAAATAAAAATTTTAAATTGTTTTTTAAATATTTGCATTTGTTATTTTTTAATTTCTTAACATTAAACATTTAAAAATGGCGAAATGTTAATTTTTTTGCATTTTTGAATTTTTAGTTGTTCTTTTTTTTAAATTTCGGACTTCGGAAATTTAATGACTAATATATTTTGAATTTTAAAATTAATAAATTTGGATTTTGGAACTTTTTGAAAATCGGAAGTATTTGCATTTTCGAATTGTGATTTTTTGTTTTTTTTTTTGACTGAAAATTAAATGATTATTGCTATGAATTTTTCCGGCGTTTTACCTAATTCGTTCGTAAAAAATGAAATCCGTCCTTTTAATTTTCAGCATTTCAAGATTCGGCGTTTTGAGATTGGCTTGGTTGTGGGTTTTTAATTTTATTACATCGAAAAGTTTGTTTTAAACGTCCCAACTAGCAAATTATTAGATAATGAATGGATAAATGGAATAAAAAATAAAAAAAAATATAAAATATAAATATGGATCATGGTAGCTCAATTTTACAATATTTATTGCTGCCAATCGGAAGGTACTTTTTATAAACCTCGGGTGAGTTTTCAAAAAGCCGTAAGAGCCGCCGTGACCTCCGGCACTAATTTTCTTTTTTTTCAAATTGAAACAACATTTCATTTGTTTTAAGTTTACGTGTAGATGAACAAACTAAAGCATTTTTGGAAATTGGTTTTTCGTAAGTAGGTCGAATACCGATGCAAAAAGGGCTTTGTTTACCAATGGCTCTTACGTCTTTTTGATATAAAAGCTAAACAGTTATTTAGAAAAAAGCCCAATACTCACTGCAATACTTGACCGAAACCAGTGGCAGCTGCGTTTGGGGCTTGTGCTTGACGCTAGCCGCCGCCTTCGTCAGTTCGTCCAGCCACAACTTCTTCTCGGCGGTCGTACCCGCACTGACGGTGATGGCCCGCTGGCCACCGAATATCACAAACGCGTTGTGCTCGGCATTCTCGGTGAGCAGCGACCGCACCGGCACGTGGCCAAGCACCTTGAAGGTTTGCGTGACCGGCGACTTGAACGCGTACAGCAGAATGTCCGAAAAGAGGAAGAACATCCGCTGCTGGAGGCCACGCTTGGAATGTTTAAGGAGGCAACCCTGCCGGACGAGCTTCCGGTCGGTTTGGACGAGCGTGTCGAATCCGACCAGGTCGCGCTGGACCTCGCACAGCAGGGTGTAATTCTCGGAGGCGGCCAGTTCCTGCCGGACGACCTGCGTCGTTCGGAGGAGCATCATCAACGTGCCGTGGCAATCCGTCCGGTCGAAGTGGTCCTCGCCGTAATGCTCGAGCAGCAGTTCCAGCAGCAGCTGATAGTGCAGCAAACGGTGCAGGGGTTTCACGACGAAGTAGCAGATCGGCAGGTAGCACACCTTTTGCTGCTCAAAGTCCCGATAGGCCTGCTGGAAGCGCTCGTCGTTCTCGTACAGGTCGTTCAACCGCTGCAGGATCTCCCGGTGGCACTCGACGTACTCGTCGTAGATCTGTGAAGAAGGGTAATGAAAAAAATGACTTATGAGTTGGCGATATTTAAAAGAAAACGCAATAAGGTTAGCAACTTTTTTTTTTTCGAAAACATTTATTTTAATCCTTCGCAATTTTAGTATTGTTATTATGAAATCTTGCTCAATATTACAAACTCAATTGTTTAAATTTGATTAGGAAATTTTTGTTAATTATTATTGTTCATGTGGAACACAGTACTTTGTTCGAACCCCAGCCTGTTTGTTCGATATCGTTGCACTTCTAAGCATAATTGTACCACCAAGTATTTTGTTTTATTGTCTTTTGCAAACAGAACATAACCAAACTTTTTGGCGCCCTCCACAAACGTCAAGTCAATAAAAATTGCTGCGGAATCTTTTTCTGGATCTCTCCCGGAAAAGATTCGGCAGCAATTTTGTATGGTTTGACGTTTGCCGAGGGTACCAAAAAAAGGTAAACAAATAACTTCATGCATCAGCCAATGGAATCATCTTTAGGGTGTCTCCACAGCTGGGGGTAAACACCAAAGCAAATCAAATTTGCTTTTTACAGCAAGCCCACCGCTGTACTTGCCGTGATAGTAAACTTGTTCCCAGTTCTTCGATATTTCCAATGGAATGATAAAAAATCAAATCATGCATTAAAAAAAAAAATAAAGAAATTACAAAAGTTTAAACATTAAAAAGAGGTTTTAGAAAAAAAAACCAAAAAGATCAAACATTTTTTTAAATACAAAAAAATAAAGTTTTGGAGAATAAAAAAACAAAAACCAAAAAGTTTAAAAATAAACCAGAAAACAAAAATCTAAAAGTTAAAAAATAATAACTATTCTTAAAAATTTTAACAAAAAAGTTAACTCAAAATAATTGTTAAAATATTTTTTTTTATAAATTCAGGCCCAAAGTTAAGTTCCAAGAAGAGAAAAGACATAATTTTGAAAGTATTTACAACGGCTTAAAAAATACAAGCATAAAAAAAACAATCTTAAAGATTTCAAAAATAAAAAAAAAACGACTAAATTTAGGCAGATCGAAAAAACTAAAAAATCAATAAGTTTTAAAAATATTAAAACATTCATAAAAAACATAAGCCTTAAACCAGGATTTACCTTGGCATTTCCACCTTTCAATTAGGCTCTGTTAACCAATTTATTATACAGTTGGCGTGCAATACAAATTTTCAAAATAATGAAAAGGTGAAAATTCAACAAATGCAACCGTTTATGCGTTTGACATAGACACAAAGTTTAATAAATTTGGAAAAATAACAGAAATGAAGAAATAAAAAATATTTAAAAAATAATAATAAAAACAATTTAAGAAATACTAAAAAATGAAAATAAAATTTTATGAATTAAAACTATAAATTCAAAAAAAATAATAAGCTCAAATAAAAAAAATGATTTTCAAAAATTCTATAATGTAATGAAATTTAACCCTCTACTGCACATTTTTTTTCGAAAATTTTTAATTTTTCCCGTGTTGGAGGTCATATTGAACAACTATTGTTCTACGAAAAACTTTACTTCTCTTGTTTTATGTTTTTCTTGTTTAATTTTTAGTATTTTAATTTGCATTTATCTTGTATGGTTAATGTTTGTTTTCGGTAGTATTTGGCCTATTTTACCACCTCGTATCATTACATTTGGCCTATCTTATTTTTCCATGTTTTTTACAGTCACTTTTTATTTTTTTTTGCTTTATCATTTAAATTGTAAAAAATGCGTAGAGACATAGTCTGGGACACTAGAAAAATTATGGCATACTTCTTTTTACTTAAAATATAGGAAATGTTAGTAAAAAACACAGCCAAAGTTGACCCCTAAAAATATGACATTTCTAAAAACATTGGCAAAGTCACATAAAACAACTAAAACTTCTAACCTATAAATTATCTAAACTTTTGAGAGTTCTTCTTTCCAATGCTTTTTAAAGACCAAAAATTGGTTTTTTTTTTTTTTTTTTTTTTTTTTTTTTTTTTTTTTTTTTTTTTCAGGTAGTTTATTTAACAACAGTCGTACATTGTATACATAAAGCTATTCTCGACCCTACGCCTACAACTAAGCTAATTTAAGTCCCAATTCCTTTCTCTTTCCTAGTCCCGGTCCGAAAGAGCCCGGGGGGTAGTCCCTGTTCCACTCGGTCCAGACATGTGGTCAGGGGGGCCCCGGGGTTTCGGCACAATCGTGCACACTCATGATGATTCATCCAGGCGCCCCGGAGGAGCCGGAGGGTTGTCCCTGTTCCACTCGGACAAGACGTATGGTCAGGGGGGCCCCGGGTCCTCCGGGCGCGACAGTGGTGGAATCTCAGTTGAGTGCAACTTCAGCATACATAGAGCCATTTTCCGAATTGGGCTTTGAACCAAAGTTTGTTATTCCATCTAATTGTACTGATACTTTTCTTTAATTCAAATAGGCTACCTTTTGGAAATTTCTTTAACACAAAGGAAACTGCAAAACTAACTAGCCACAAAGCAGCTTTTTGCTTTTGGTCATTGGTTTGTATTTTCCAAGCAAGAATGTCTTCTGGGTCTGCGCAATTGATTTTTAAACGATTTGCTACGGTTTCTTTCAGCCATTTCCACACGTCCTGCGATGCGTCGCATTCCCTGAGCCGGTGGAAGTTGTTGTCCTTTTTCCCACAGATTTCACAAATGTTGTCCGCAACTCGTCCTATCTTGTACTCGTACAGTTTGTCCTTGTTCAACAGCAGATCGTTGTACAACAGGAACAAAGTGCTTCGGCTATCACTTGTGAGAAAATTGTGGCTCAGATTGTTCCACAGATTCTCCCAGTCCAGGTCGGTCAGCTTTTCTTCGATCTTAGGCACAGTTCTTCGTTGATCCACATGATAGCAATAGAGTAGTCGCACCGTGTTTAAGGTGTAGCTACTCCCCAGCTCTTCAGCTTCCACCAGCCAGTCCTTGGTGTTTCGTCCCAACACGTCCTTCTTGCCAAACTTCAGCAGCGAAAGATCCTTTTTCTCTTCGCCATCTTTTCCATACAGCACGTTTTTCTGAAACAGTGCCTTCGCTTTGGCTTCATGGTCTACTAAACACACGCCTCCTTTTGCTAGGTCCAGGTACAACTGATTCCTCTCGCACTTGAACACCTGACTCTGCCATAGAAAGGCGCCAACAGCTTTTCGAATCTCAGCAAGATGCTTGTTGTTCGGGGGGAACACCTGACACACGTACCACAACTTGGATAGAATAAACACGTTCAGCAGCCATGTCCTTTCCAACAAATTCAACTGTCGAACCCTATGTAGACTGATTCGAAACTTAATATCCCTTACCAGCTTGGCATAGTTGATATTGACGATGTCTTTCCAGCGCTCTGTAAACATCACTCCAAGGATTTTCAACTGTGTAACTTCTCGAAACTGCTGAGGTCCACATTTTGCTCCATTCAGCCGAAGGAAGCAAGATTTCTGTTTGTTCAGCTTAACACAGGAAGATAGAGCGTAGGAATTGACAATTTGGAGGACCAAATCAAATTCAGCGTCATTCCTGACTAGGATCGCCAAATCGTCTGCGTACGCGATAACTCTAATGAACTGGTTGTCCATTAGAACGCCCTGGACGTTTTCAGCGATTCGCCGGATCAGGGGCTCAATGTATAGTACAAAAAGTGCCATACTGAGCGGGCAACCCTGACGGACAGAGCTGCCAATAACGATTTCCTTTGTCATAAACCCGTTGAATATTACTCTGGATGTAGCCGGTTCATACAAATTCTTGATGCAGTCAATGAAAGCCTGCGGGATTCCAAACTTGTCCATAATTCGCCATAGAAACTTGTGGAACGCCTTTTCCAAATCTGTACTCAGGAGAAATGCTTTAAACCGTTTGGACTCAGCTGTCCTGAGCATAACTTTCCGCAGCTTTTTCAAGTTTTCTGCACAAGATCCGCTTTGCAGACATGCAGATTGTCCCTCTCCCAACAAATCACCAAGTACTGCATGCAACCTGTTGGCCAATATTTTGGTAAACAACTTGTAGTCCGTATTCAGCATTGAGATAGGGCGATACTTGTCCAGCGATGCCGCATCAGCTTCTTTTGGAATCAATGTTATAATTCCAGCCGAGAACTCTTTTGGAGGCTTCAAAGATCCATCCAAATACCCGTTGAAAAGCTTCAGCAGGTCCTCCTTAACAATATCGAAATGAGTCAGATAAAACTCATACGAAAGTCCATCCGGCCCCGGAGACTTTTTCTTTGCTGCAGCCAGCGAAGTTGATTTCAACTCATCTTCGCTGATCGGTCGCAGCATCTGGTTGGCTTGTTCTACGGACAGAGTCTTGCTCACACTTCCTAAAGCCTCAGCAACAACACCTTCATCCGCCTGCAATGGATCGTTCCTGAAACAGTTCGAGTAAAATCCTTGAATGATGGCTTTCAATCGATCCTGGTCATCGGTTAGAGCTCCGTTATCCAGCAATTTGAAAGACGAAGACGCGCTGAACCGGTGGACCTGGTTGGAGACGTGGAAGATGTTCATCTTCTCATTCTCGATCAGCGACGTCCCAGAAAGTTTGTTCCCGAGGTACTGCAAACGTTGACACTCCATTTCCATGAGCCGTGATTTCACGATGGCGATTTCTGCCCGAACATCCAAACCATTACCTAGATCGACTGCCAATTCATTCAACTTCTGGTACTGAGTACTTTTAGCTGAGCTGATACGGCGGTTAAACAAACGACCTTGTTCTTGATAAAACCAAGTGATCTTTTTCTTCACAACATGATTCCACCAAATACTCCTATTCATCAAATGCACCGGTCTAGCTCTAAGCCCTTCGTACTCCACCAAAAATCGGTTGCTAATGCTGTCGTCCTTCAGGAAAGCTGGGTTTAGCTTCCAGTACCCTCTTCCACGCCTACACAGGTGTTGTGGGTCGACCTCGAACTTCAAAACAACGGCATGATGATCGGAGAAGGCAACAGCTACATTCTTCACCTCAAGTATCGTATCGAGGAAATCTCGTGACACGTAGAAGCGATCTAACCTTGATGCTGAATCGCATCGGTGAAAGGTGAAACCGGTGCAA
This sequence comes from Culex pipiens pallens, assembly GCF_016801865.2. NCBI lineage: Eukaryota > Metazoa > Arthropoda > Insecta > Diptera > Culicidae > Culex > Culex pipiens. The sequence continues at coordinate 170,163,367 of NC_068939.1, forward strand.
CCCTTTTCTTGGCCAGCGTCCTTCAACTGCAGCGCGCTCACCATGTCCTTAAGACCAGCTCCGATATTAGCCGAGCTATTTCGGCTGTCCTTTTTTGCCAAAACACAGTTGAAATCACCTCCAATGACTGTGTGGGAACACCCGGGTTTGACCACGTGGGCTGTGATACTATTACGGAACAAATCATCTCTTTCTTTGCGCTTGTCAGACCCAGAATGAGCGTATACATTGACGTAGTTGACGTCATTGCATACAATAGACACGATCCTGCCGCTCGGATCATAGATCAAATTTCTAAAATCTTGATTTTTACGGATCAAGATGGCAGTTCCTTTGTTCTGGCAACTAATATTAACGAAAGCTTTGTGGGACGAAATAAAACTAAAATCCTCAAAATGAACCTCCTGACAGAATACAATATCAAGATCATTCAAGTGTACAAAATCATTAAGAAGTTGCTTGTTAACTTTTGTTTGGATGGCATTCAAATTGATCGTACCAACCTTCTTCGAAAACGTCATTTTGAATAGTTACTTACGGTAGCACTTCTACGAAATCTGCGTCGCTCTCAGCGGTGACTTCCTGTTGATCTGATCTGGAAGCAGATCGGCTCTTGCCGGCCTGATCCTGTCCGGCGTTGTCATGTGGCCTCCGCTCACTCCTACTCCGTGATCGTAACTTCTGCACCAGGGTTACGCTGCCACCGGCTGGAACTTGCGGGATTGCTTCTCCTTTCCCTTCGGTACCTCTGCGGAACTTGTTCCGAGGTTTGCGTGCTGGACCATCCGGCAACACTGGCGCTTGAGGGGGCCCCATGGGCACTGGTGGACTGATCGGCAGTGAAGGTTGTGCCGGCGAGATCGGCAGTGACGGTTGAGCCGGCGAGGGCGACGATGGCGGCGGTGTCAGCTGTACCGAAGTCGGTTCTGTTCCAGACACCCCGACGTCCATCGTGTCGCTGACAAGTTGCTGGTTCCGATTAGATTGCAGCAGCGTCATAATCATGGGCGGAGCACCATCACCTTTAGCGAAGGCAGGGAGAAGGCTCGTTCCAGCCAGGACCGAGCTGAAGCTCTTCCCGTTCCCATCCGATGGCTTAGCAAACTTCCGGGGACAGTTTGCCTTCACGTGCTCTGTGCTTTTGCAGATGAAACATTTGTTCACCAGTCCGTCGTAATATACGCGAGCCTGGAAATGTCTCACGCGGATTTGCGCTGGTAATTCCTTGGTAATTTCCATGTATGCTCCGCGCACGGTCGAGAAAACCGGGAAGCCCGTGTCCTCGTGATAGCGCTCGCGGATCTGCTGGCGAACAACGCCATACACCGACAGAACCTGGTGAATCTCCTTGTCCTCAATCTCTGGAGGTAGATTGAAGATGCGGACATATTTGAATGTCTCGTCCGCCTCCGACATCAACACATTGATGGATGTTCCGTTGCTGTAATTGAAGTTCATCACCGGCTGGAGCTTGTCCTTGACGGCCTTCATCTGCCGCTCGCTTTTGAACTTCACAAAGATTGCCTTTGCTTGGGTGTCTCGATGGATCGAGTAAATTTCGTTCGGTGGCATCTGCCATTCCCGGCAGAACCCGAACATTTCAGCATCCGACGGTTCCTGAGAGCCTTGTCCGAAGGCGAACTTCAGAGTATGAACTCTGACCTTGAATTCCGACATGGTTGTAAAACACGTGTTCCGGTTGAGGTTAGATACGATTTTGGCACACTTTAGCCGCAGCGAGAAGCGGGCACCGATAGCATTGTCCAGTAGAACAAAAAGCGCTTTGTTGAGTGAAAAAGAACGAAATTAATCCGGGAACGAATTGAAAACACGTCTAACTGTGAGCACGACTGTTGCTCGAATGTGTTTTGAAATATAAAAACATTCGTAAAAAAACATAAGCCTTTAACCAGGATTTACCTTGGCATTTCCACCTTTCAATTAAACTCTGTTAACCAATTTATTATACAGTTGGCGTGCAATACAAATTTTCAAAATAATGAAAAGATGAAAATTCAACAAATGCAAACGTTTATGCGTTTGACATAGACACAAAATTAAATAAATTTGGAAAAATAAGAGAAATGAAGAAATAAAAAATATTTAAAAAATAATAATTAAAACAATTTAAAAAATACTAAAAAAATAAAATTAAATTTTATGCATTAAAACTATAAATTCAAAAAATTAATAAGCTCAAATAAAAAAAAATGGTTTTCAAAAAATCTATAATGTAATGAAATTTAACCCTCTATTGCACATTTTTTCGAAAATTTTTATTTTTCCCGTGTTGGAGGTCATATTGAGCAACTTGTGTTCTACGAAAAACTTTACTTCTCTTGTTTTATGTTTTCCTTGTTTAATTTTTAGTATTTTAATTTGCATTTATCTTGTTTGGTTAATGTTTGTTTTCGGTAGTACTTGGCCTATTCTACCACCTCCTATCATTACATTTTGCCTATCTTATTTTTCCATGTTTTTTACAGTCACTTTTTATTTTTTTTTGCTTTATCATTTAAATTGTAAAAAATGCGTAGAGACATAGTCTGGGACACTAGAAAAATTATGGCATACTTCTTTTTACTTAAAATATAGGAAATGTTAATAAAAAATGTTTAAAAAACACAGCCAAAGTTGACCCCTAAAAATATGACATTTCTAAAAACATTGGCAAAGTCACATAAAACAACTAAAACTTCTAACCTATAAATTATCTAAACTTTTGAGAGTTCTTCTTTCCAATGCTTTTTAAAGACCAAAAATTGGTTAAAAATGGATTTTTGACGATTTTTTTTATCGAAGCCTGTCTAAAATAATTGAAAACGCAGGAGAATGCATTTAAAATTATTTGCAGCTGATTGCATCCAAAATTTGCCTTTGATTTGTCGGTCCAATTTTGAAAAGAAAGAGGCCGGGAAACAAAAACATTGAAAAAAAATGGAACAACCTTACTGCCCCTGATCGCATGAATGACCTATTTGCATTTTCTTCGATTTTGAGTTATTGATGCAGTTTGGTTCAAAGTCTTGTGCTCTTTCAGAAAAGCCTACATCATCCAGTACCAACATTGTTCTAGAAAATTCAGTTTTTTTTTCGCGAAAACTTAAAACGTACCCTTATGTGTGGGACAAACTTCAAATGCGTATTTCTCAGGGTCTAGCTCATTTCCCCGAATGACATTTCCCCGAATGCCATTTCCCCGAAAATCATTTCCCCTAATTGGCCACATCCCCGAATACCATTTCCCCTAATCAGCCACATCCCCGAATGCCATATCCCCGAATATCATTTCCCCTAATCGGCTATATCCCCGAATGCCATTTCCCCTAATCGGCCATTTCCCCGAATGCAATTTCCCCGAAGTGACACTTACGCCAATTGCCGTTTATTTAAATTTAAATTTTCCCGAATTTTCAGATCCCCTAATCATCATTTTCACTAAAGCCTTTTTCCATGAATAACAGTTATTTTCTTTCTCAATTTTACCGAACAAACAGCTTTTTCGGGTATGCTGTTGATTAAATGTTGTAAATTGGGTAGTAAAGCCCTTTGTCAATTTTTATGAACAACGGTAAGAAACCATTTCTGATAACTTTTTTTTTCATTTTTATGCAAAAAAGAAGTTATTGACAAGACAACATTTTTTCGATGGATCAACTATGATCCCCTTGGAACGAGCTGTCAAGTAGGAGCTTTTCTGCCAGGTCATTGTACTTAGAAAAATAAGCTTTATCGTTGTGAACAATAATATCACAAATTTAAGCTTAATTTTAGGACCCAATTACAGTCCAGACTCGATTATTCGAAGCCTCGATTATCCGAAGGTTTGTATGGGACTTCGGATAATCGAATCACGAACAATTTTTTTTTCTTTTTTTTCCTTCTTTTAAATACAAATTTGAGTTCTGCAACCCCATTTTAGTCAAATTTGAATAGTTGATTGCATATTAAATAATAAAATGCATCTTTTCAATATTTCAACACCGCCATATTGGCCGCCATCTTGGATTTAAAAGTTTTACTTATGCTCGACAATAGAAAATTAGGCATCGAAAAATTATTTTTTTAGTGGTTCGATTATCCGAAGTTTCAATTATCCGAAGTGAAATTTTTCCGAGGCCTTCGGATAATCGAGTCTGGACTTTACTAGATTTTTTTTAGTGCAATTAACATGGATATGACTAATCGGGTAAGTGGCATTCGGGATTGTGGCCCATTCGGGAAAATGGCATTCGGGGATGTGGACGATTAGGGGAAATGGAAAATTCGGGTAAATGGAATTCGGGGAAATGACTATTAGGGGAAGTGTCTTTTCGGGGAAGTGGCATTCGGGAAAATGTCCCTTCGGTAATATGGGTTTCGGGGAAATGTCATAGATTCATTTCTCAGCATGCTGTTTTTGCATATGGGACATTTATACGAACATGGGCAGCTTAGTAATAAATAAAAAATAAAAACGAAAAAAACGGGTATTTTTTATACCAATTTTCAAACACTTTACATACGAAAATAATCCAAATCAAACTAAAAAATCAAAACAAGCTAAATAAAAAAAAATCTGGGGAATCTTTCTTTAAAAAAAATCTGAAAATATTAAAAAAAAACTAAAACAATTACTAGTTTATAAAAGTTTGAAAAAACATTTTGAATTTCTGATTTTATCGATGTTTTATTTTAAAGATTTTTTTAAACTATATGATCATGGAAAGGAAATCATGCGTTCTACAGTAGGCAGTAGGCCATTGCAAATATTGCAAAATATAAAGCGTTGTTTCTGTATCAGAACATCACAAACAAGTGGCGGGCCAGGCCTACTACGTCAAATTAACTGTAAAGGTAACTCATTTAGCTCCTACAAAAATTGGAAAAAATCTAGTGCAAATTACTTTCGAGAATAAATGAATGATTTATTCTTTGAATTAATGATATCTTTAGTCATGAAAATCCTAAAAGTAAAACGACTAACAGCAAATGTCTACTCTACTCACCGGCAGCACGACCATATTCTTCAGCATGACGTCCCCGATGCGATGCGTCTCGTGCCCCCCACGCCCTTCCCATAGCAGAATCCGGTGCTCGAGGTCGCGCAGAAACACGCTGTGATGTTCGAGCATCGAGTCAAAGTACTGGAACAGCGGCTGCAGGTTCTCCACGTCCTCGGGGGTCAGTTCCTCGCGGAACCACTGAAAGAATCGAAGGAATTTTGTTGACTTGTTTTTCAGACCAAGCAGGCGCTGCGTTCTTACCGTATTGAGGACGTCCAGGTCCTTCTTGTAGGTCCGCTCCGTCATCAGCAGCTCCTTCGCCAGGAAGTAAGCCCGATCGGTTGGCCACTTTTTCTTCTTGATCTCCTCGTCGATGGACCGCAGCGTTCCGGAACCATCGTTCATCCCGGCTCCGGCCTGCAGCGGCTGGTTCTGGTAGTGATGGTACGCCGAGTGGTTGTTATTGTTATTGTTGATCACATTCTCATCGACCGTGTGCAGTCCGTTTCCGTTTCCGTTCAGGGTGCCGTTCCGGGCACGGGCCTCCGCGCTGGACAGGTCGTACGTGCCCGCTTCGCTCGTTCGGGACAGCGAGTTGTTGTTGGAACGATCGGACACCGAGGTCGGGCTGGCCGGACCGAGGGCCAGTTCGTACCGGTTCGGCGATTGGACGATTTCGCTTCGGCGGTCCAGCGAGACGTTCCCGTTGATTCCGTGGTACTCTTCGGCTGTTGGAGTTGGGTCGGGTGGTGTTGTGTGGGTTGGGGTGTGTTGGAACCAAAAAAGAAGGGTCGTAATGAAAAGAAATGGAAACAAAAAGAAAGAGGGTAAAAAATATGCAATAAATTGGATACCATGCAAATTGAAAATGTTTCATAACCATGCAAAATTGGGATTAAAACGATAGGATTTGATTTATGAACACAGCTAGAGGACAAAACAAAACAAACAATAACAAGACTTCTTAAACTGAGTTTAGCATTCATGTAAAACTAAACTACCGTAAACCGGGGTGACTTTGATAGGATTTCAATTTGTTTTTAGAATATTTTCCAACAGGTGAGGGTTTTCTCAATATTATTATTTTTAAAGCATGTACTGGGGTAGGCCACACAAAGTCCATGCACAATTTTGGAAAAAAAGTTTTTTCAATAGTGTTTAGAAAAATAGTTACGTTAAAAATTCTTAGTTTTAATTCCGGGGTGACTTTGATAGTCATAGTTTTTCTTGTTAAAATCATATTTAAGAAGTTCAAACTTTATTTTTACGTTAAATGTACCATCACTAAAGTAGCTGATATAGTTTGTAAGAAAAAAATCAATGTTTATGTTAAGTTAACTAAATTTATAAGCTTTTTCAACAAAATACATATAAATTTTAGGTAAAATTGTTAAAAAGTCGGAATTTTGCCTGAAATTTGTTAAAACTAGTTTTGTTTGTAAAATTATCGATTTATATGGCATTTTATACTGAATTCGAAGCACGAATCACAAGTTTTCACATTTTACATGAAATTTGTTATACTGAAATTGCCTATAAATTTGGTGATTTTTTTAAAATTATGTTTCAAAAATACATATTATTTATTATTTACAAACTTTTTTAACCTTCTCCTAGTGGAAAATTGTCCAAAGAATCCGAAAATTCATTCTGTTTTCCGATTAAAAATCATGTCATTGAGAAAATCATGACACTTAGAGAAGTTTAAAATAATGACTTTCATCAACATTTTCTTAACTATAGTTAACTAACTTTTTAAACTTGTCAACATTTTATGAAAAGTTCTTCTTGAGGTACTTTGAACACTTCTCTATCACGGTCAGTATGTTTCTAAACCATTCCTTACGTATTTTAATTGTACTCTTCATTTTGCGGAAAAATCGCAAACCTATCAAAGTCACCCCGGCTATCAAAGTCACCCCGTTTTACGGTAATTTAAATATTTAATTGTCTGGAAAATTATTTCATTGTGTAGGGGAAGGTGAGGCAACATAAGTCGCAAACATTTAAAATATTTTTGTTTTCAATTTTTTGGTAAAAATCATAAAACTTTAAACCTTAAAATCTTAAAACCTTTAAACCTTTAAATCATAAAATCTTAAAATCTTAAAATCTTAAAATCTTAAAATCTTAAAATCTTAAAATCTTAAAATCCTAAAATCTCGAAATCTTAAAATCTTAAAATCTCAAAATCTTAAAATCTCAAAATCTTAAAATCTTAAAATCTTAAAATCTTAAAATCTTAAAATCTTAAAATCTTAAAATCTTAAAATCTTAAAATCTTAAAATCTTAAAATCTTAAAATCTTAAAATCTTAAAATCTTAAAATCTTAAAATCTTAAAATCTTAAAATCTTAAAATCTTAAAATCTTAAAATCTTAAAATCTTAAAATCTTAAAATCTTAAAATCTTAAAATCTTAAAATCTTAAAATCTTAAAATCTTAAAATCTTAAAATCTTAAAATCTTAAAATCTTAAAATCTTAAAATCTTAAAATCTTAAAATCTTAAAATCTTAAAATCTTAAAATCTTAAAATCTAAAAGTTTTAAAATCTCAAAATCTTAAAATCTTAAAATCTTAAAATCTTAAAATCTTAAAATCTTAAAATCTTAAAATCTTAAAATCTTAAAATCTTAAAATCTTAAAATCTTAAAATCTTAAAATCTTAAAATCTTAAAATCTTAAAATCTTAAAATCTTAAAATCTTAAAATCTTAAAATCTTAAAATCTTAAAATCTTAAAATCTTAAAATCTTAAAATCTTAAAATCTTAAAATCTTAAAATCTTAAAATCTTAAAATCTTAAAATCTTAAAATCTTAAAATCTTAAAATCTTAAAATCTTAAAATCTTAAAATCTTAAAATCTTAAAATCTTAAAATCTTAAAATCTTAAAATTCTAAAATCTTAAAATCTTAAAATCTTAAAATCTTAAAATCTTAAAATCTTAAAATCTTAAAATCTTAAAATCTTAAAATCTTAAAATCTTAAAATCTTAAAATCTTAAAATCTTAAAATCTTAAAATCTTAAAATCTTAAAATCTTAAAATCTTAAAATCTTAAAATCTTAAAATCGTAAAATCTTAAAATCTTAAAATCTTAAAATCTTAAAATCTTAAAATCTTAAAATCTTAAAATCTTAAAATCTTAAAATCTTAAAATCTTAAAATCTTAAAATCTTAAAATCTTAAAATCTTAAAATCTTAAAATCTTAAAATCTTAAAATCTTAAAATCTTAAAATCTTAAAATCTTAAAATCTTAAAATCTTAAAATCTTAAAATCTTAAAATCTTAAATTCTTAGAATCTTAAAAAAAAATTTTAAAATCCAGTTTAAAAAATTTAAAAAAGGCTCATTTTTGAGAAAATTGCCTCCCTTAAGAAGTCTGATTCGATCCGAAACACTTAAAAATTACTGAAATTTACATTGCACTACTATGCATGATTTTTTGACAGATGCTTTAAAAACAAAAAATAAATAAATTAAAAATATCGTATTTCAAAAAACAACAAATGTTTTATGGAATTAAAATTTCAAAAACTTTGTTAAAAAAAAATGTCATCAAAATCGCCTGTGTTCAAATTAAAGCCAATGAAAACACAACCGTGAATTTAAATTTTTCGAAATACCTTAAAGTTTCCAAACTTGCTATATTTATTACCGATACTTTTTTTTAACGGATGATGCACTTTTTCATTCTGGATTTTTTTTCCGGTCACCCTCGGCATGCAATGCAATTTCACTTTACTTTGACAGTTTGGTTTGGTTGTTGGCATTTCATCATATAGAGATTACAGAATAAGTTTGGCCTCTGTCTACTTGTTTTTTTTTACCTGTTTTTGGTTGATTCTTTTTGTTTGTTGTAATATGCATTTTTAAAAGGGTTCTAGAAAGAGATGAATTGGATGACGGTAAATTTTTGTATTTTTTTTCACTATTTGGCTTGTTTTTTCGCTTTGACTTGCTTTTCTAATCGTTTCTATCTCCTTGCTTTAATTTTCTACTCTTTCTTCGTTCGCCTTCCGCGCTACTTCTTTATACTTTTTTTCTGCAATTTAATAAACCACTTTATTTTCATGTTTGCATTGTTATATCTGTAATAACCAACAGTACTGTAATATAAACTATATCGATACTCATACTCTGGAGATATTTTGCTTGTTACTTAATTACTCGTCGATATCACTCGATTAAATCATCTCAAAAGACAAAAATTCGTTATAAAACATGTGTTGCTTTATCTTATTTTTTTTTGTGTGTGACTGCACTTAATAGTAATATATATTTGAGTATAAACACGGTTACTTTAGTACACTTGAGAATCGTTTATGTTTGCGCGAATGCAATAAAATTCGAAATAAATTTCACACTTTTCAACTGATTTGTTCCGGAACTAACAGATTAACAACACTCGGTACACAACATTTTCGGGAAGAAGTATAATTGGTTAGACCATCACAACGAAAAAGTTAAACTCCTCAGGTTTTGAGATCATTTGACACACATTTATCACTTTAAGGGTGCATTGAAGTGCTCGAATCGATAACTTGCTCATTTTGTTTGTTTTGGTTATTATCGTAAACTTTTATATAATAAATGGAACAAATACTTTCGATAAGTTTTACTTATTACTCTCTCCGCTGCTGTCCGGCACTAAAAAGGATAGACTTTTCTGCAAATTTTGGAAACACTCGCTTTTCTGTATTCATTTAAACAACAATCACATATAGAAACTTTCAGCGGGTCTCGTTTCGTTTGTTACTATTATATTTCTCTGTCTTTCTTGCATTAACATTTTGGCCATTTTTGTTTTTCATTACGCACCCTTTTTCATTTCGATTGACTAAACATCGCGCGTGGAATGTGTGAATTATAAATATTTTTGTGTTTGTATTATCTAAAATGTTTCTTTCATTACTCTCCTATGTATTTTTTTACTTTTTTTCTTAATAATGTTTGCTCAGTGAGTTTGATAACAATTGTTAAGCATGTCGATCTAATTATGTTTTCTGGCTTCGTAGATGCTAAATTTAGATAATGCACAATTTGCTTGCAGTTTGAGAAACAAACAGGTTATGGCACACGTTATTTTGAAATTAGACCGAATATTTAACCCATGGCATGGCAAAATAATTTATTTTCACAAAAAAGAGTTTCTTATTTTTTCTAATTAGTTGAATTTTTGACCTATACATTTTCCTTGTCCAAAAAAGCAAGTGTTTGCATCATTAAATCGTAAATAAAAGTCCCACAAAAAAAAAAAAAAAAAATACGCAGCTGTCAAACTGTGGTGAATTCATGTTTGCCGTGGAGAGTTTGCACTCATTCAAGTTGACCGTTAAATTTTTGATTAATGTTCTGCTCCAGGATGTTACATTTGCAATTCAGAGATTTGGAGAACCTTCCAACTGATATCAATTCATACAGGGCCTTTACACGGAGGGTACATGTTTCTAAGTTTAGATTTTGCTAGCTGTGTGCTCTTTCAGGGAAAATAAATTTTGAGAATAAAAATAAAAAACCCTAGATCTATGGAAAGCTGAATTTAGCAAATATTTTGACATCATTTTAGACATACCATTTTTAAAACAAAATATCGAGATAAAAAATAATTACTTGTTTATATTATTAATAAATAATTTCATAATTTGTAATCAAAAATATCAAACGACACGAAATTTCGCATTGATTTTCTCTGCATTACTATACAAAATACTTTGAAAATTTAACGAGAAATGTGGTGTGATTTTTAACTGTTCTACATTTTTTGATGGAAAATACTCAAATTGTCACAAAATACCTTTTTTTAAACTCAAATTTTCTTAATTTGCAAACTATTTGGGAGTGAAATGACGATATATGTCGTGTAAATTTAAACTGCTTTACATTTTTTTTTATGAAAAATACTTAAATTTTCACAAAATATCGTATTTTTGTAGATACTCTTACTAGTTTTTATAAATTGCAAAATTGGATTATTTTTTTCGCGAAATACCGCATTTATCGTGACATTTGAGTATTTAATATTTCTGGAGTTTTTTTAAAGGGCTTATTGGACCTTTTTTTAAAAAAACTAAGTTGTAAAGTGTGTAACATAGAGAAAATTACTGCAAAATATAAAAATCTGAGTTTTACGAAAAATACGATATTTTGTGAAAAGTTTAGTATTTTTTTTATTAAAAATTGTACAACAGGTAAAATTTACACGACTCTGAAGCAGTATTTTGAAAAATACGGTATTTTGTGAAAATCTGAGTATTTTCAAAAATACGGCATTTTGTGAAATTTTGAGTATTTAAACACGACCCGTCGTCTGTTGTAACCCAAATTGCATATTATAAAAATCCTAGTATTTAAAAAAATATGGTTATTGTTGTTTCAGTATTTTTAATATTTTGAATTGGAGATTTGGCGTGTTTTGACACTCAGATTTCATATTATAAGATAAGACAGTAATCTGAGTGCTAAAAAATGTATTTTGCATAAAAATTGTAAAACAGTGACAATTTACACGACATAAGCCGTTGTTTGACATAATAAAAATGTGAGTTTTTTTTCGAGAAATATTTGTTAGCATGTGATTCTTTTGTTTAACGGAAAAATGCAATTTAGTGAAAATCATTAAAAAAAATCTGCATTGTCGCATTTAAGAGAATTTTAAGTAAAAAAAAGGTATTTTCATGAAAATTTTAGTTTTTTGCATTAAAATTTGTTGAACAGTGAAAATCTATATCAACTTTTGCTTCGTTTGAAACCCATATTTCAAATTAAGGAAATGTCAGTATTTTCGAAAAATATACGGCATTTCGTTAGAATTTCAAAACTCAAAAGAAATAATTTTAATATAATGAAAATTTATTTTAAAAAATCGCATCGTTTAAAACCTAAATTGCAAATTATAAATTTATTAATATTTTCAGTACTTGAGTACTTTTTGAGATACTACTTTATCAATAAAGTAGGATTTATTAAAACTATCAAAGTCTGGGATTTTTTCATGAGTTAGACTAATGTTAAGAACTTACTTTGAATGAGTTTTTGTTGGTTATGGCCGATAAAATTAAAATGTTTCGGTGCAGTTGAATGTTGGACATTTCCAAAGAAAAATGATTGCTTTTCTTTTAATAAATAATAAAATTTAGCTATTTTGAAAAACGACCATTTAAAAAAATATTTTGTGGAAAATAATTTTAAAAAAATAAGAAATTAACCAAGTGAAATTTTTGTTGCTTGTAAACATGTTTTTTCAATAACCTTTGACATTAAATGAAAATATATTAAAAACCCAATGATGCAAAATGTCTTCTTTGGAATTGGAAAATGTAAAAAAAAATGTTTAAAAATACAGAAATCAATAAAATTGTTTCACACCTATTAAAGATATCATTTCCGTTATCGCTGGCGATAATATCATCCCCCATGATGGTTATCGTTGCCACGTAAGGTTATCGCTGAGCTGCAGCTTCGGGGTTTTAAAGAATAACTCTTTGCTTGACTTCTCAAAAATGTACGAAAAATACTGCAAAAATTGCAAATAAAAACACGAAATTCCTACTAATGTTGGTTGATTTTATCTCGCTATAAATGCTTCTTTTCCTTACTGGGGACTAGACTATGTACCATTAATGTATATTTGTTAAACTTTGATTAGAGTGAATTAACAACTAGGTTATTTCTGTTACTGTAATTGTATATCATCATCCATTATAATAACTGCTCCTTTTGTGTCACGCAAACGCTTTTTAAAATTTATCTTCAACCCATTTGTAACGACGATTTCATATAACTCTCGGCTCATCTGTTAAAATTGTTCTCATTTAGTATATATGCTCCATCTTGCTCCTCGCTCCTCCTCCTCGATGTCGTTCAGTATAAAATCTCACTAATAGATGTCGCCGGAGGTTCGTTAGGCTCATGCTATTGTTTCTTTTCGCTTCAGCGCTCGCAGCGACATCTCTCGTTCGGTTTCGTTCGTTTTCGTTAAAGTTTTGGCTTCGTTTTGTTTATTTTTTCCCGCGTCAGTCTTCTTCTTCTTCTGCTTAGATCGCATTGTCCTCGACTTCGTCGTCCTCTTCGTCTTCCAGCTCTTCGACGTAGATCGGTGGCGGAAGGGTTCGGAGGTCGAACCCGCCGGAAGTGTCGCCACCGACGTCGGAGGCACTCACGTACGCACCACTCGGAGTGCCGCCGTGCTCAAGCTCGACGTACCGGTGGCGGTCGTGCTCCATGCGTCGGGCGTACGAGCACGCCGAAGAGGATTCGTTCTCGTAGTCGGACAGGAAGTCCGGGTAGGGGATTTCCACGTTCTTCTGGTAGCGAGAACTTCCGCCCATGGCGTGCTGGTAGCCGGCGGCGAAGCTGTCCTCGCTGGAGTAGCAAACGTCGTCCGAGAGGCCAGCTTTCGTCTCGGAACAACTTCCGCTTTCCGGCGTGTACTGAATGCCCGGGTATTCCGAGTCTGCCTCGTCCCGTTTGTTCTGGCGCTTGCGCTGGCGCACCGGTTTGATTGGGGGCGACGGAGTGTCCGACTTGTACAGGTTGGGGTTGGTGATGTGGCCGAGGCGGTCGTACCGTGGGAAGCCCATCTCGTCGACGTTTTCCATCATGTCCAGCCCCTCGAACTTGTTCGAGTAAGACGCACTTGGGTAGACTCCACCTCCGTTCTTGCTGTCCCGCTTGTCCTCCACGCGATACGCTTCGTCTTCGTAGTCTTCCGGAAGTTGCTCGAGTTCCTCCTCAAAGTCCGGATACCGGTGGTACTGTTGATGGTCGATCACGTCCGAACTGCCCGATTCCATCTCGGGGAAGTAACCTTCGGAGCATTCGGAGCTTTCCTGGTGTTCGAGCGGTTTGCTGTCCAGGCGGCTCTTCTTCAACGGGACGGTTCGCTTTTTGCGGTAGCCTCGCGAGCGAAGTTTTGGATCTTGCTGTCTAAAGTCCAGCGAGCTGTCCGTGTCGTTTCCACTGGGTGGACTCTTCGGAAGCAGATTGCGCGGAAGTGACGTCTTGCGAGGTGGCTTCTGAACCGGTGGCAGCTGGGAAGGCTGAATCGGAGGCGACTCCGAGCTTAAACTGCTCGAGTAGTACGGTGAACAGCGCACCAACTTCTCCGGCCGTGGGAACATGGGGGACGAGTTGTCCGTGCTGGCCGTGGCTTCGCTACTGTGCGTGGTCGTCGTCGACGAGCTGCCCAGGTTCTCCTCGACGATCTTGTTCAGGTCGGACGAGACCAGGTGCTCGTGGAATGACTGGCTGTGTCGCATTTTCGACGATTTGTACTCACGAATTTGTGACTTGGACAGGGTTTTGTCGTCGTAGCTATGATGTTTGGATAGAGGCTTTTCGACCATCGGGATCGAACTGCTGGTCGAGGGAAGCGAATCTCCACGAGGTGGCTTCGAAGGTGGTGGGGCCACAACTTTCTCGGAGAGGGGTTCCGACTCGGAGCAGTCTTGGCTCGCGTACCGCTGGGACATCATCTCCAGCGTGCGCCGCTTGCTAACGACGGCGGGTTCCGGTTCCGGAAGCGGCTGCTGATCTTGAGGTTTTGACGTCGACGGAAGCGGTTGTTGGAGGATCGGTTGCTGGTGGGGAATCGCACGCTTCGGAGACTTTTCGATCATGTCGACGATCTTGGGTGGGATTCTTGCCGGTGCGCGTTCGGCTTGCCTCGGGATGAGGTCCGGAGGTGGTTGACGGAGTATTTCTTGTTCCGGTGTTGGGACCACTTCCGGCGGGAAAACGGCCAACTTTGGCTTTGGTTTCGCCGCGTGAACCGCTGGAAGATTCTTCTTCTCATCCAGCGGTACCTTTTTGATCACTTTCGGTGGTTTCAGCGGGACATACTCGAACGTTGTTCTGGTTCCTTTGGATTCGATGTGCTTCAAGGCTTCCGCTTGGGCAATCAGCGTATTGCTACTGCTCGTGGACCACTCCGTGATGGTTTGGGCCATCTCCGTCAGCGTAAGCGTCGTGTCGTCACTCTTGGTGCCGGACGAGAACTTTTCCGTGTCCGAGTTGCTAAACGGTTCGTACTTGTGCGTGTCGGAGATGTTCTCCAGCGAGAACCGCTTGTTGTTCACGCTCGACAAGCTGCCACTCTTCTCGTCCAGACTCTCGGTCGACTTGTGGATCGAGCTCACGCTGCTCTTGGTGTGGTTGGACTTTTCGCTTTTGGCGTTACCCGAATGATTCGATACCGCCGACAGACTATCCGACCCCGACAGGTTCGCGTACTGCCGCACCGTATTCGTTCCGGTTGACCACTCAGAGATGCTAAGACCAATCGAAGTATCCTCCGAATGTGAACTGTGGGTGCAACGCTTTTGCTGCATCTTCACCGTACCATCGAGATCGGTTCCGAACGAGCTCGTCTCCTCCTCGGAGTGACTGCTGTGACTGCACTTCTTGCACGATTCGCTGCTCAGCCGACGAGGTTCCAGATTTCTTCGGACCGTATCCTCCATGTACGTGGTCGCGCACGAAGCCGACAGCAGGTCATCGATGGAGGTGTCCGAGTTGTTCGAGCTTCTCGAGAACTTTTGCTGAATCGAGTAATCACCGCTTGGCTTGGTATCGTCGGGGGAGATTTCGATCTTGACCGTGTCCGGTCCAAACACTTCATCGTTCAAGAAGAAGTCATCGTCGGTGATTGGACTCAAGTTCTGCGGGGATTTCGTCGGTTGCGATATAATGACCCTATCAGGTCCGGAATCCTTCAGAATACCTTGACCGGCGACATTCTTCTGACTGGAGCACACGTCAAACGTAGATCGCAAGCAGCTCGTGGCTCCCAACGTACTGCTCAGACAAGTGGCAGTCTCATACCCCTCATACGTAACCGGTTCCTCGATCGCAGACATCGAGAAGGCAGCACTCTCGTACGGAACTGCAGGCGGACTGATTTTCGCCGAAACATTGGACAAACTGTAATCCCGCTTGGGCGGCTCCGGCGCCTCATCTGGTACCTCCGCGTAGTCCGGATCGGAATCATCGTCTGCGGTTGGTTCAGTAAACGATTCTACCATCACTTGGGTTGGATGCTGTGGTTCGCAAACCCTGAACGTCTGTACGCTCTCGATGACGGGCGTGTCCAGCATGCTGGATGGTGGCGTTGGCCAGTTCTCCGATTCCTGGGATTGTCCAATAGATCCAGCCCACCTCGGGTACGGTTTGTCCGGATGTGGAGGAACAAAGTTGGGATCGTACCGCTCAATCGGTGTGCTATCGTATGGGATCTCTGGCAGTGGCCAATCTTCCGAATCCTGACTTCCTCCCGTCGACAGGCACTGAATGTGCGGCTTTTCCACAGCCTGCTTGCTGCTACTGTCTGTCAGTTGTTGCACGGCAAATCGTCCATTTTTCACCACATTGTTCTGGTAAATCTCCGAGAGCCGTTCGGCAGCTGCCGAGTCACACGGAATATCCGGCATCTCAGCGGACGTCCGCCGGTCCGCATCCGAGATGTACGCCGGGTTGGAGTTTGAGTGCAAATCCGAACTGAGACTTGCCTGATGTTCGCTCGAGATTGCGGATTCATCGTGTACGCTCAGATCTTCCAAGCTTGATTTTTCCGCTTCGTTCTCTTCGGCGCTAGACTTTTCCGAATTTGTGCTCCTCTCAGAGATCCTCGAAAGTGTTCGACCAACGGTGAATCCCGTTCCGTAGTTGATAATATCAACCGGATTAATGCTGATTCCAAGCGTCGACGTCATTTCCGGATAGCCAAAAGTGGTAGGGAAATCATTCAGCTCATCCTGGAAGTCGGAATCACTCTCCTTCTGTTCATCCGGAGACGATTCTTTGTTCTCTGGTGGAGCCACCCGTTGAAGCTCGATCGTCTCCGTCGCAATGTCAAAGCTTTCGTAACTTTCCTGATCGGGAGGTAGCCAGATCTCTTCCACGCTGGAACTACCGGAGCTCTCTATTGGGAACGGCTTCCAGGTGGACATTGCTTCCTTCTGTCCCAGATCTCCTTTGCGCTGAGCTGCACCCAGTGATCCGGAGCTGCTTTCGGTTTCGAACGACCCGAGCGATCCTTTTGACTCGAGGCTTGATTTGGACTCCAGCGAGCTGCGATCGCCGTTAGCACTCAACAGCTTCAGCGTTCCCGACTTGAGCTCTTCAGTTGTCTGCTGCTGCTGCTTTTCATTTGGTTGTGCAGTTCTGCACACCTTCTTATGGATAAGCGTCGTCCTTACCGGTTTGACTACCCGTGGTCTCTGTACTCCAGCTCCGTTATCCGAGCTGGACTCACTCTCCTCTCGTTGAAGTATTCTCGAGATGCGGTCCTCTACCGTGTCCACATCCAGCTCTGATCCGGAATCAACCGGACACTGCTTCTCCAGCGTCGGAGATGTCTTCTTGACCGGTGTTTTAACCTCATCGGTTTCCTCCATCTTGAGCATAGCTTCTCTCAGCTCGTGACACTTGATATGATCCATCGAATCCATGTCCTGCGATATGCCAAGCGGTCTGGCTATGGAACAACTCAAGCTGGACTCCTCATCCAGTGATCCTTTGCCACGGGGAGTGCTTGAGTCGTGTCTAACCGGGCTGTTTTCATTTTCTCGACTGGATCCGGTGTCGGAGCTCCGCGATCGTTCAATAGACAACCGCAAGAAGTCTCCTCTGCGTTCGGACGCTTGCTTGGCTTCGGTATCCTCTGGCATCGCCTTCGCCACTTCCTTTGTAGGAGATTTATCCTTTCTCTTCTTTTCCGGTATTTTTGGTAAAGGCCGATCGAAAGGCTTCGTATCGGGTGGTGAAGATTTGCTTGTTCTCTGAATGATTGTTACATCCGAAGTGGACACTTCCGATTCTGGCATGGCGATATCTCTGATATCCTCGATGGTAGCTTGCGTTTCTATCTTGCGCACTCCATCAGCTTCCTCCATCTCCGGTTGACCAATGCCATCGGTTCCCGTGTACTCTTCACTGGCGATCGTTACCCACGAAGTGGTCTCATCGCTTCTACTTCGCTCCAGAGCAAGTTTTCCCATGATTTCCTTCTTGTCCACTGGGCGCTCCTGAATCTCCTCCTCTTCGTCTTCCAGTTCTTCCTCTAACGAGGGCTCTTCGTACTCGATGGTTGGAACACGCACCGGTATGTACAGCTCCTTCTGCAGTTCTGGTTTCATCTCACTAACCTCCGTAAGTGATTCTTCACTTTCTGCCTTCGACAGTGCCTTTTGATCTTCGTTGTCCGTCAATGTGCTGGTGGAGTCGAAGGTTCTCTCCTCCGAACGTCTCTTCATGAGATCCAGCGTACGTCTTTCCGAAATAATGTCCTGCATGTCAATCTCCCCGGTAAACTCATCCGGCTGGGACTGTGACCTGCGTTCGATTGCCGGTGTCTTGTCTTTACCATTCGTGAGATTGTTATCCAAGCTTTTGCCCTTGTCAATGCGCTGCCGATCATCCACCGACTTGCTGTCACTGCTGTCCGTTGACTTGCGTTCCTTCTTCTTATGCTCTGGCTCCGCAGGCTCCGCTTTCGATCGATGCACGTCAACCTTGACAACCTCTTGCTTCCGTCGATGTGTGCTTCCCTCGGAATCGGGCGATGTCGTTTCCGCGTAGTTATCGATATAGTTTTGATCCAAACTGCGAGTCTTGTACTCGATGTCCAAGTACTGCGGCTCGGTTTTCTTCTCCAAACTCTTTGATTTGCCTTCGATCTTCTTGTGAACCACCGAACCCTCGATCTGTTGCTTCAGCTCTTGGCTCTTCGATAGCTTCGTGGGAGATTTGATGACGATACTGCTATCGTCCGCCCCGGATCGATCCGAATGGTCGTCAAACGATCTACCACGGTCGTCAAAGCTGCGACTAGCCTTATCCAACTTCTCAACACTCTTCTGATCCTCGAAACTGCGACTGATTTTCGCCAATCCACAATCGAGCTTGCGCGGTGCCTTCGCTATGAACACCAAATCTTCCGGCTTTGACTTCACCTCGGCATCGATGATGATCTTGTCCCCTTCGGTCTTGACGGATATCTTGTCCTCCGGTGTTGGGAACTGTGGCAGCTGATCGCTCACCGGACTCAACAAGTTGATCGTTTGCTTCATAGCCGACTCGTACAGCTTCTGCTGGCGTTCCTTACGCCGAGCTCGTTCCAGCTCGGTTTCTTCGGTTGATTTCTTCTCCCTGCTTCCCAACCGCTTGAGTTCCATCTTTTCGAGCGACTTGGACTTTTCTTTGTTTCCTCTGTTCTTGCCGATCGATTCCTGACTCTTGGTACGCATCATATCTGGTGAACTCTTCTTCAACTCATCCGAAGCTCGCCGCTTGGGCTGCGGAATCTTGTCCGAACCCTTCGGGCTGGTTGATTTGCACTTTTGCTTAACGGCCGTAGCTCCTCCCGTCGGAGTCTGAGTGCCGCTATCCGTTTTCTGGCGGGCTTTTCCAGTGCTCTCGACACTGCTTGCTCGACTGATCGCCGGGGACGTCTTGATCGAGCTGTTACCCGAGCTGAACGGTTCGAATTTGTACCGGGGGATTTCCAGAATGAGCTGATCTCCACTCTTGAGTTTTGTTTTTGTCTTTCGCTTTTCCTTGATTTTCACACCTTGCAGTTCGATTTTCTCGATGTACTTCAGTCGATCCAGCAGCTCCAACTCGTCGTCTTCGATTCGAACCAACTTTACCTCTTCGTCGATGGTTGACGTTTTCCTGGTGGATCTGGGATCGGTCACGACGATTGCATCCGCACAAGAGTGAACCGATTCGTCCTGCTCTTCCTCAATGGTTTGCTCCTTCTTTTGAAGTGGTTTAACTTCCAGCACCTCTGCTTCCTCCTCGTCGTATCCGACCGTGTCGTCTTTCGAGGAGAACGCATTCATCGGCGGAAGCTTGTGCAGGGATATTACCGGCGCGTCCAGGCTCTTGGCTCGTCGTCCCGACGTGGGCGATTCCAGCGTGGCTTTTTGACGTTGAAGCGACGCAAATGCCGATCCTTCGCTAAGGTTTAGACGCGCATGGGCGAACAAGATCGGAGCGTGACCTTTGGAGCGCATCACGATCGACGAGTCGATCATCTCTTCGATCATTTTGGTGCGAGAGGGGGAGAGCTTCTTGGACGCGTCCCGTTTAAGCGTCTTCGTAAACCCCAGGTTGTCTTCGCGAGCGGTTTCGTACACTTCGTCGTCGGTGCGTTGCACCATTTCGGACGATTCAATGATCGGGGAGGGAATCTTCTCCAGCATGTGGTAAGCTTTGGTCGATTCCTCCTTCTTTGCTTCGTCTTCCGAGCTGGGGATCGAGAAGGAGCGTTCGGAGATTCTACGCAGCTCGGTGCTTGTCATCTGATGGGTGTTCAAGCTGGAAGCCGTGTTGTATCGACTTTCCAGCTCGGCTAGCTTCCGACATTGCGGTGGCGAGCCTTCGATCTCCGTCGAGCTCATCGTTTGTCCTCGTGCCCAAGCGTTCGTAGCCATTCGGCTGGATTCGTGCTTCAGGATCGGTTCGATCTCCTTGCGCGACTGTGGCGGTGAGAACTCCAGCTTTGTGGGCATGGCTTCCGCCGAACCGAACACGTCATCCGAGTCGATACTTTCGTCGTCCGACGAGAAGGACGTGATCCGGGTTTTGGCGTTCTTCTTGCCCTTGCCGGTTTTGGTCTTGACCGGTGCCATGCGTGGTTTTACCACCCGCTTGGGTACGGTCAGCTCGGTTTTCTTCTCAATCAGATACGGAAGCTCAACCGGCTTCGGTTCGAGCTTCTTCTGTGGGTTGCTATCGGTTCGGGAGCTCGTCGCTGAATCGCTCTCGATCTGGCTGAGCTTGCTGTTGAGTTGCTCCAGCATGAGCGGATCCATCTGCTTGGTGATGTCTCGTTTGGGGCTTGTGAAGGTGATTGTTTTGGCTGATTTGTCGACTTCCAGCGTGACGGGATCCACCTTGGACAGGTCGATGTTCTGGGTGAACAGGAAGCCCTGCCCGTTGTCGGTCGGTTCCAGCTCGTAGTCGTCTTGCTGCACGCGGAGCGTGTTCTCCTTCTGGGTGGCCATGTCCCTCATCTCGACTTTTGGGGATTTCGGAGATTTTGGGGACTTTGGACTCTTCGGAGATTTGGGACTCTTGGGTTTCGGGTAGCGATGCGGTTTGTCCTGCGCCGGCGATGGAGCCGTTCCGTTCATGATGTGCCGCTTGTGCAGCACGTACGGGATGTCGTCCTTGAAGACTTTTTGCGACCGGCGGTCGAACTCTTTGAAGAAGCTCGTCGGGACTTCGAACCCGTTGCGTGGGATTTCGATGGCCGGGGTGTTCATGTCGTAGCTTTGGGGCAGCTCGAAGTGACTGCCGTGGGTTCTGCACAGCGGTGGTGCGCTTGGGATTTGCTTGTACAGATACTCTTCCTCGCTGGAGTCGGCCGGGGTGAGGTCGATGGACTTTTGGTGCATGAGTGTGTGCCGGCGGGAGTTCGGACCGAGTCGGGGTCTGTTGGCGAGTGAGTTCGGGTCGGATTTGGTCCGTTCGACGGTGGCGTGAGTGTACGTTAGGACACCTGGGATCGGGGCGTCGAGGATCAGTTTGGGGTTGTACTCTTCAAAGTGTGTCTTGGCCATCAGTTCCTCCTTGCGGGTCTGCTTCGGCAGGATGTGCGGTGAGTCGATCTTTTGCTTGTCGAATTCGGACAGCAGTTCGGGTGTGAGCGGATAGTCCGGGCTGGTTTTCGATTTGGCTTCGACCATGATGGCCGTGGTTGGGGTTTCGTCGTTCATGCTGCTCGTCAGCGATTCGATCTTTTCCTTGTCGAAGCTGAAAATGTTTTCGCTGTCGGACTTTCGGCGGAAGGCCCGCGTCCGGTCGACCCGTTGCGTTTCGTTGCTGATGGTCGTGGGCAGTCCTTCGATCTCCTCCGGCCAGATGTGTGTCGCCTTCGGAGGTTGCTTCTCGATTGGTTTTGGCATCGCCTGAGGTCCTTGCTGCTGCGTGGCACCCGGCGAGGGGTCGGGCGATTTCTGGGCCGGATAGCTGCGTGCGTTCCGGTCAAGTTCGACGTTCTGCAACGAGATGGAGTGCACGTGCGAGGTGGTCGTCTTGGCGGTGGGCGGTTTCGGCTGTGCACTTGGGAACGTCGACGAGTAGATCTGGTTGTCGTAGAAGCTTGCGGCGGCCGCTTTGGGCGGAATCGAGGCAGCTTCGACGACGGCGATGTGCTCGTGAGAGTGGACCTTGGGACGGGAATAGATCTCGTCCGATTCCAGGTCTTCTAGGAGCCCGTTGATGGGCTGCTCGTTGGCGTCGTAATAGTCACTCTTGGAGTCTTGGCTCGAGTTGCGCGAGCTGCTGTCAAAGTGTTTGCTAAGGTATTTGGCCTTTTTGCTTGTGGTCGTTGGCATTTCGTAGTTCTTCGTGAGCATGATGTCCATCCCGAACGAATCGCGCGAATCTTGGCTCGAGGTACGCGAGTTGAACCCGGACCCGGACTTGCTCTTGAGCGTTTCACGCGATTTCTTGTTACTGTCCGTGTGGTAGACGCTGTCCTTGGACTTTTTGCTCGAGTCACTGCTCTTGGACAGTTTGGACTCGTAGTAATCGCTGCGTGACTCCGGGCTGGACGTTCGCGAGCCTCCCATCGCTTTCTTGATCTGCTTGTAGAAGTTGCCGTCCGATTTGACGCACAGCTTCTCTCGTGGGAGATCGCGGGGATCTTCCATGAGGAAGATATCGTCTAGGTCGTCAATATCGGCGGCGGATTTGCACTTACCTTCCAGGCTGCTGCGGTACTTGGTGTAGCGTGAGAGGTGCGCGTGGGAATGATGCTCGGAAATGCTTTCGTCATCGGTTGGGATGTAATTGCCGGAATCGAGCGAGCACGAGCGGGTGTGCGGTTCGGGACGAACGTTGCTGTAGATTTCGTTGTCGGAGCATTTTTCCAGCAGTTCGTAGCTATCGTGCGAGATGTCATCCTGCGAGCCGTACTCAAAGTTGGAGTAGTAGTTGCCCTGGTGGCGCTTGTAGCCCGTGTGGTCGATGGTGTTGTACGTCGTGCCGGGATAGCTGGACGAGTACACCTTACAGTCCGAGCCCAGGAACTCCTGGCTGACATCCATGGAGTGATTTTTCTGAACGTACATCGAGTGTCGCGAGTCGTCGTACCGCGTGACCGGACTGTCGATCCGGTCCGACGTGAGGAACTCGCGCTCGAGCATGGTAAAGTCGGGACGTCCGCCGTACCCGTAGTCGAACAGTTCCTTGCACGAGGCGCTGCGCTGCCAGACGTCCTTTCCCATGCCGCCGTCAGCTCGGAAGCCACGGAGATAGTCGTCCTCGTAGTCCTCGTCGTACCCACTCTTGTACTGCACCGTCGAGTAGATGTTGGCATTGGACAGCTCGTACTCGAGCCGCTCGGAAGAGGTCTTCTTGCTGTTCATGCCTTCGTCCTCCTCTTCGGCGTTCTTGAGCAGCGTCGAGTAGTGCAGGTAATCGCTGGTGACCTTCGACGAGCTCGGGAGGTTGCTCAACGAGTGACCTGCACCGTAACCGCTGTATGACGAGTCCAGGGAGTCGATCTTGGACAGCTCGGAGGCGCGGGGCAGCGAGTGGGACGACCGCGGTTGTATCGGTGGTGGCGGGAGTGGATGCGACACCGAGTACCGCTCGTCATCGTCGGTGAGTCCGTTCTTGTGCGTTATGGTCGTGGCTAGCGAGTGCGAGTTTGGCGAATGGGAATAGTGCGGCTGGCTGTGGCTAAAGTAGTCCGACGTGTCGGAGTACCGATTGGCGCCGTAATATTCGTCGAAATGGGTTGAAGATGGTTGCGTTTGCTGCTGTTGGTACAGTTCTGCCGGGGAACCGTTGATGGCTGTGATGGCGACTACTGTCGTGCCATTGCTTAAATTGTAGTTTCTAATGGTATCGTCTATGAACTCGTCACTAAAGTGCTTCCCGGCGTGGAGTCCGCCGGTGCTAGCCTGAATTGGTAGTGGTTGTGCTTGTGGTTGCTGTTGTTTGTTGGTTTTACTCTTACGATTCACCGTCGCGTACAGATCGTCACTGACGACGGTATTGCCGGTCGTCGTGGCCGAGGTCGTCGTCGCCGGAACACCCGTCACCATCGCTTTGATTTGGGTGGCCGTCGCGTACCGGATGTCGATTTCGTCCTCGTCGTCAAGGTCTTCGTCGTCGTCATCCAGGTACGTCTGACGGATGGTGTTCTCGTCGATGACCTCGTCCATGATTTCCTCGTCATCCTCGGCGGCACTAGTGCTTCCGTCACCGGAAGCAGCACCAGTGATGGCGATCTGGACGGATCGCTGCTGCTGCTGCTGTTGCTGCTGGTGCGGCTGCTTCCGGCGATAGAGATCGTTAATGTCCGAGTAGATGATGTTATCGGCAATATCGTCCGACAGATCGGTCCCGGTACTGACCGACTTAGACATCGAATAGGTACTCGTATTGCTATAACGGACTAGTGTGGCATTGTGGGATTGAGAGCTGCTGGCTGCCAGCCCCGGGTTGACCCCCGCCGAAGAGCGACGGGTGTGAGAGGCCAACATTGCCAGTGCCGGGGCCGGCGATATAACACTCTCCCGGCTGGTGGAGGAGACCGTTGTTGTTGTTTCCCCCATAGAACTGCTGCGATCCGCCGGTTGGCCCAGCGGCCCGGCTGAGGCCCGACGCTGCTGCTGCTGCTGCTGCAGCTGCTGCGGCGTGGAATATCTGGGGTTGCGATGAATGTAGCTGGGGGACATAGTGGCATAGAGGCGGTGGCTCGGACCTACCTCGCCGCGATTTGAAGGGGGGTGGGAAAGACATGGTCACATCGGTGGTCTCAATTCACAGCTTCGTGTATCAACGCAAGAAACGGAGTGAACAACTCAAATCGTGACAGTGATGAATAACCAACCAAATGTTCAAAATCAGAAACCAAAAACCCAAAAAAACGTAACACGTAACGCGATGCATGGTTTGAACTCAACAGAAAAAAAAGAATCGTGTGTGTAAGATCGCTTCGTACTCACCGGAACTGTGACCGTCTTGACGTGCACGACCCCGATCGGCTTCGCGCAGCGCCGTTGCCGCATGATTGCTGCTGCTGTTGTTGCTGTTGTTGAGGTGATACGGCGAACTCCATGTGCCCCCCGGTGAGACAGAGCGACTCGAGTCCTGGTGGTGCGGGTCCGCCCCCATTCCCGAGGACGACGAAATCCCCCCCATTTGGGCATAGCTCCTCGTCGGATAGGTCTCCACCTGGGCTTCCGTGAGCTGACCCGCCGACGCTGAATGGCTGTTGCGGCCGGTAGGACTGCCGGGTCGGTGATCCTCCGCCGTACCCGCTGGTTTCCTCGTCTGAGAAGGCGTCCTCAAGGCGTTGCTCTGACTGCGACGTTCCCATTCCGCTGCGACGATACGGGGGAAAGATGTGGTTAGGGATCAACTTCACTTCTTGGGGGAAACACAAACGCTTACACAACTGCTCAACAGAATCACATCGATAAAATGCTTAAAGTAAAATAACCTGCTACTTAAATGTTTGAGATCTGCTGAAGATTTTAAAAAATCTAATCAATGCAAGCTTATCGTATCAAGTTTACAGTACACTCAGTTGCAGCGAAACCGGCAAAGTGAATTTCTCTACAATATCGCAAAAAATTTCGCGATTTAATAATTTAATTTTTTTTTCAAATGGATGAAACTTTGTCCATGCATTCCCTACCCGAGCAGACGGTAATAACTTGGGAATAACCTGCTTTGCTATTGTTCAATACTAAACCAATAACATGTTATGTTATTTATAACAAGATTTGTTATTTGTCTTTGTTTTTTTTATTTTAGATTGTTATTGTAATAACAAACTAATACCATTAGGATTAGGAATTTTCAAAAAAAAATTTTACATAGAAAAAATAATTCCCTTTATTTTATTTAACTTATTATTACTAAAAGTTGAATTCCTAAAAAAGGTGTTTTAAATTTTCAAAATTGTATGATATGTTTTAGGAGACTAATAAAGACTATTGTGAGCCGTAGATGCTGCAAAATTTGATTTTAGAAAAATTATTTTTGTAAAAAATAGTGTTTTCTGAGAAATATCGAAAATCTGGATATAAAAAAAAATTAATTATAATTTTTAAAGCAAATGCAATCGAAAAGTTTTTTTTTTTTATAAAACGTACCGTATTCGAGTTGAGCAATTCTCTGAGATTTCGGTAATTCGATTTTTTTTTTTCTATTTTATAATCCGGCTGAAACTATTTTGGTGCCTTTGATATGCCCAAAGAAGCCATTTTGCATCATTAGTTTGTCCATATAATTTTCCATTCAAATTTGGCAGCTGTCCATACAAAAATGATTTATGAAAATTAGAAAATCTGTATCTTTTGAAGGAATTTTTTGATCGATTTAGTGTCTTCGGCAAAGTTGTAGGTATGGATACGGACTACACTGGAAAAACATGAAACACGGTAAAATTTTTTTGGTTATTTTTAATTTAACTTTTTGTCACTAAAACTTGATTTGCAAAAAAACACTATTTTTTTTATATGTTTTATGGGACATCAAATGCCAACTTTTCAGAAATATCCAGAATGGGCAAAAAATCATTGACCGAGTTATGAATTTTTGAATCAATACTGTTTTTTTTTTTTCAAAAAAATCGGTCGCAAAAATTTTTCAACTTCATTTTTCGAAGTAAAATCAAATTTGCAATCAAAAAGTACTTTAGTGAAATTTTGATAAAGTGCTTAAAAAACATAAATTTTCCAGTTTTTAAATTTTTGCATGGCAATATCTCAACAACTTAGGGTCGTATCAACAAAGTTCAAAAATGCAAAATATTTTCAAAAAATTTTTTTTTCAAGAATGGGCAAACATGGGCACAAATTAAAAAAAAATAACTGCTACTGTTTTCAAAAAAGTTACCTGAAATTGCTATAACTTGAAATGGTGCATTTTATCAAAATTTCACTAAAGTATTTTTTGCTTACAAATTCAATTTTACTTCGAAAAATGAAGTTCAAAAATTTTTGCGACCAATATTTCGATTTTTTGAAAAAATCAGTATAGATTCAAAAATTCATAACTAGGTCAAAGATTTTTTGCTCATTCTGTAAATTTCTGAAAAGTTGGCATTTAATGTCATTGCTTTTTTTTGCAAATCAAGTTTTAGTGACAAAAAGTGAAATTAAAAATCACCATTTTTTTACCGTGTATCATTTTTTTTTTCAGTGTAGTCCTTATCCATACCTACAACTTTTCCGAAGACACCAAAACGATCAAAAAATCCTTCTAAAGTTATAGATTTTCGAATTTTGTATGGACAGCTGCCAAATTTGTATGGAAATTATATGGACAAACTAATGATTCAAAATGACTGCTTTGGGCTTACCGAAGGCACCAAAAAAAGTTTCAGTCGGATTAAAAAAATACAAAAATTAAAATTAAAAAAATAGACCAATTTCTTAGAGAATTACTCAGTAATATCTAACTAATCTTAGGTATAAAAGCATAAAAATTAATTCTTGAATGAAAAGGTTTTCTGGAATTTTGAACTGACGATAACTCGAAAACTATTGGCCCGATTCTTAATGCTATAAATTGAAACTTTTGCGAAATTTTCTGATCTTTTCAATAATTTCGGAAATTTTATAACTTGATCAAAAATTAACCTTTTAGAAAGTCAAATATTTAAATTGTTTTCATTTTTATCAGAATTTTATTTTATTTTACGGATCTAAACGGACAGGCTAATTAGGTGACACTTAGAGCAATTCATTTTCATCGATTCTAATTCTTTGTAAGGCTGTTCTTGCGATAATTATTTTTTTAACTCTAAATACCTTTTAAAAATCGAAAATGTGTACCTAACTTGAAAACGGTATATTTTATCAGAAAAAAAAACATGCAAAGTATTTTTCGATTGAAAATTCTGTTTTACTTTTAATGTATTTTTAAATATTTTTAAGTGCATATTTTAGATATGTATAAAAAACACTATTTTTCATAAACTCATATCTCCTAAACCAGATTTTGCACCATCACTATGGTTCAAATTATTTATTTTTCTTCCCCTAATAATATTAAAAAATCTTAAATAATAAAAACGTATTTTGGGAATTAAATTTGTAGACATTAAATGTTAAACAAGAAAATTTTATTTTTTTCGTGTACCTTAGGGCGACAAGAAAGAAAATGGAGGATCGTAAGAGATACTCCCTGGCTCGATTCTTTAGGAAAATAAGTAACTGTGCCAATTTTGAGCCAAATCGGTTAAGGGTTAAGGGTCGCTTTTATCATTGAAGTTTGTAAATTTCAAAATTTCGCCAAAAGGTGTGTCGGATCAAGTGTAAGATTCTTAAGTAAATTTTTATGACAAAAAAAACTTTGTCGAAGAACGCAAAACGATCCGACTTAACCCTGACGAGTTATTAACGATTTAAAGAAGACGTTTTTGTATGAAAAGGATTTTTTTTAACCAACTTCAACGATAAAAATCGACCCTTAACCTTTAACCGATTTTGCTCAAAATTTTCACAGTGACATATTTTTTCTTAAGAAATCGAATCAGGGGTATCTCTTATGTCCATTTTTTTTATTGTCACCCTAGTGTACCTATGTTTTATTGTTTAGTCCTACTAACCTACAACTTTGCCGAAGACACCAAATCGATCAGAAAATCCCTTCTCAAGAATTTGAATTTTATACATTTACATTTTGTATGGAAAAAAATAATTATGCAAAATAATCTCTTTTGACATAGGGAATACATGGACAAAGTTTAATTCAATTAAAAAAAAATAAAAAGAAAAGTCGATTTGCGAAATCGTGAAGAACCACTCATTTTTATCAAAAACTGATTTTTTTCACTCAGAAAAAACATTTCCAATTGTGAATTGAATCTTTAGCAAGATTCAAATGTTTGGTTCAGCGATGGAAGAAATGTCATCAAAAGAGTTTCATTGCGTATTCTTTGAGAGAGAAAGTTAAAAGAGAGAAAAAAAATCTCTTCTCTCGTTCGCGCGATTACAATCTCACTAATACATTCATAGGCGAGACGTGAACCGTCAGATGAGGTCGTAGTTTTTTTTTGTATCAAGCAAAACAATGCTAAAAGGCAAATGTGGAATTGTAACCTAACAGTGCATCTCATTCATTTCAGTGTATGTTTATATTAAGAATGAGCAGGATGCACTGAGTGGATTGATCTTCAAAACATTAGGTTTAGTGCAGATCAAAAGCCTAGCAGACAAATTCAAGCCTTTTCTTTTCTTGAAAATAGCATGTCAAACTGAATCGGAAAAACGCTTTTTTAGGTGTTTTTTTTTAATAAAGAATTTTAATATTTTATCTAAATATTTTAAGTAGATTTGTATGTAATTAAATTGTTTATTTCTACTTTTTTTTGAAGGCTAATAAATTTTGAAAATTGAACTCCTTCGTCTTAGATTCAGTCGTGTATAATTTAGCCGCTGAGTGTACTTGTACTTTAGTTATTTAAGAAAAAGTGCAAAGAATCTACAAGGTGGATCAAACTAATCAAAACGAAGCTAACAAATAACTTAAGTGTAACAAACTAAATACAAACAAACTTAACAAACTAAATGTAATAAATAAAAGATAAAGATAAAAAATAATACAAACCGGTTTCGATCGGAAGTAAGGGATGAGCCGAGATGCTTTGATTCACATTGCATGAAGTGCGTGACTGACTTCGGGTACTTGAATGCAGAGGACCCTGACGGAAAGACTGAGACCTGTTTTTCGTTTCGTTTTTCGTGGTTACGTCGGATATGCGGACGAAAGAGAGAGAAAAAAGAGAAGAAGAAAAAAACACAAAAACGGAGACAAAAAACGAGAAAGAGAAGAAAAAAATAACGGATAACAATAGAGAGCAACAACAATGTGTAAAAACTTACGGATTAGGTTGGGTTTTTTTTTCAAAATGTTTTTTTTGTTTTATTATTTTTTTTTTGTTATTTTTTGGTATGAATTTGCGCGAGCATCGCACGCACACACGCACACGCACGCATTCGTATGCACGGAATGAGAGAGAGGGAGAGGGAGAGTTGCGAATAGAGCGAATGGTGAACGAGAGTGCGAGCGTGCGCGAGGAGCAAGAAAGAGAAAGAGAGAGGGGTTAGAGCATTTTAAGTGATGTGAGGAGGTAAAACGGAAAGCGAGAAAGAGATACTCGTGAGTGGGTATGGAATCACAAACATCAAAATGGAAGTGAGAGAGAGAGAGGGAGTGAGGCAATTCTAGGTGGTTTGCGCTCTCTCATCGTTTTGCGAGCGACACTGATGATGACACATCGAATGAGAAACGCAAGTGAAAAAAGAAGGATTGATGAGATTCATGAGTTGAGTGTATCGCAAGCAGTGTACTTTTTTTCTGTAAATTGTTAGAACACTCGAAGTTTAATAAATGTTTTGCATGTAAAATATAGAATTGATCGAAAATAATGAAAAATTGAAAGTTGCAATTGCAAAATAGTTGCTATCTAGGCTGAAACTCTAAAGTATGAACAATGTTTTTTTTTTTGTAAAGATTAACCATATTTTAACTTGCTTCAGATGGTTGTTAGACAACAATATTGGTAAAGTCGCCGGTTCAACTGAGGCAAACAGGCATGATAGGTGCATAAATCCCGTTGGTGTCATATGTTTTTTAAATCCATGTCAGGGGGAAAATTAGAGAATCCGTAGTTTCACCAGGTTTGCTTCAATGCTCGAAAAATAAAATTTAAGTTAACCAAACATGAGTAAATAAATGAACATAATTTTAATTAACAAAAGTTGATCCACTATTAATACGATGAAACACAAACACAAAGGAACGCAATACTACTGCTGAAATTAATGTTTTTTTAAATTGAACTGATTCTAAATCTTAAAACATGGATAAAAGTAACTTCGTAAAGAAACTAATAGAAAGATAAAGAGATGGGACGTTCGACGGCTTTACAGGAATTCAATATTTTCACAAAAGAATAATGTGTGATTTTGGTTTTTAAATTTTGGCTTTTCAAGTTGATTGGAAATAAACAAAACTATATTTAAATTAAACTAAAAGGAAACTTAAAAAACTAGAAAACATAGGCTGTAACTTGTTTTAAATAACATAATTCAAACTAATTTTAAATTTTTTATTGGCCTTATTGTTGAAAACGCGGAATTCAAGACAAAGCGACAAACTAATTTAAAAGCAAACGAAAAATAAGGGAGCGCAAAATCTAACATGTTTGCCAGGAGGAATTTGCTACGCCCGATTCCGGCAATCAGGAAAAGCAAGGACAGAATAGAAAACAAAGCCTTAGTAGACGTGGCCATAGCAGCAGTAGTATTAGTGTGAGTGTGTATTTTATGGTGATGGTATTAGTATACAGAACAATGGCAGAGGAAGAAGTGGCCCTAAAACACAGGGAAAGCCGAACGAGCAAAGTTGGGATTTTTTTTTGCTCGAATGCTCGGAAACACAGTAACGTTTGAGGGATAGAGAGTGAGAGAGAAGGGCGATCAATATTTACCTTTGGAACGTCTGCCGTTTTACGTAATTGTCACGAACAAACTCGATGATTTGCTTTTGGGTTTTGCCGCTGTACCTGTTGATTGGTGTGAATCGTGGGAGAAAATAAACGAGGGATTAGTTGAAAAGTTCTTGCTCAGCGATTTTGTTTTTGCTGCAGCTCCCAAGCGAGGAAGGACAAACCCTACAACAAGCTTGTCAGAAGTGTTAATGTGGTAATTAGTGACGTTAGCACCACATTGAATTGATACACCCAAAACGGGTAGTCGAGAGAACAATGGTATAAAATTTACCGAAAGAATAAGGCTCATCCCGCGAGAGTAATTCTCTCAAAATTTCATTCGTAGATTGAAAATGTTCATCCTATTGCACAGTGGTAAAGAATTGTGAAAAAATGATTTTCTGAAAAATAAAAAAGTTCCTTTTCTTTTCTTTCTTAAAGACATAAAAAAAAAATACCAAAAATATTCATACAAAGTTAAATTTTCAAAATCATTCTAACCGTGAACCACCCTAATTTTCAACCTTACCAAAAGTTACCCCTTTTATTTGCAACAACTCTTCTGAAGAATAATTTTATGAAAAAAAAAAAACTTCTGAGGACACCAAAGCTCCAAAACAACACCTTGTCTATTGTCTTGTCTTTTGTTCTTGTCTCTTGTTTCTTGTCTCTTGTCTCTTGTCTCTTGTCTCTTGTCTCTTGTCTCTTGTCTCTTGTCTCTTGTCTCTTGTCTCTTGTCTCTTGTCTCTTGTCTCTTGTCTCTTGTCTCTTGTCTCTAGTCTCTTGTCTCTTATCTCTTGTCTCTTGTCTCTTGTCTCTTGTCTCTTGTCTCTTGTCTCTTGTCTCTTGTCTCTTGTCTCTTGTCTCTTGTCTTTTATCTTTTATCTTTTATCTTTTGTCTTTTGTCTTTTATCTTTTATCTTTTATTTTTTATCTTTTATCTTTTATCTTTTATCTTTTATCTTTTATCTTTTATCTTTTATCTTTTATCTTTTGTCTTTTGTCTTTTATCTTTTATCTTTTATCTTTTATCTTTTATCTTTTATCTTTTATCTTTAATCTTTTATCTTTTATCTTTTATCTTTTATCTTTTATCTTTTATCTTTTATCTTTTATCTTTTATCTTTTATCTTTTATCTTTTATCTTTTATCTTTTATCTTTTATCTTTTATCTTTTATCTTTTATCTTTTATCTTTTATCTTTTATCTTTTATCTTTTATCTTTTATCTTTTATCTTTTATCTTTTATCTTTTATCTTTTATCTTTTATCTTTTATCTTTTATCTTTTATCTTTTATCTTTTATCTTTTATCTTTTATCTTTTATCTTTTCTTTTATCTTTTATCTTTTATCTTTTATCTTTTATCTTTTATCTTTTATCTTTTATCTTTTATCTTTTATCTTTTATCTTTTATCTTTTATCTTTTATCTTTTATCTTTTATCTTTTATCTTTTATCTTTTATCTTTTATCTTTTATCTTTTATCTTTTATCTTTTATCTTTTATCTTTTATCTTTTATCTTTTATCTTTTATCTTTTATCTTTTATCTTTTATCTTTTATCTTTTATCTTTTATCTTTTATCTTTTATCTTTTATATTTTATCTTTTATCTTTTATCTTTTATCTTTTATCTTTTATCTTTTATCTTTTATCTTTTATCTTTTATCTTTTATCTTTTATCTTTTATCTTTTATCTTTTATCTTTTATCTTTTATCTTTTATCTTTTATCTTTTATCTTTTATCTTTTATCTTTTATCTTTTATCTTTTATCTTTTATCTTTTATCTTTTATCTTTTATCTTTTATCTTTTATCTTTTATCTTTTATCTTTTATCTTTTATCTTTTATCTTTTATCTTTTATCTTTTATCTTTTATCTTTTATCTTTTATCTTTTATCTTTTATCTTTAATCTTTTATCTTTTATCTTTTATCTTTTATCTTTTATCTTTTATCTTTTATCTTTTATCTTTTATCTTTTATCTTTTATCTTTTATCTTTTATCTTTTATCTTTTATCTTTTATCTTTTATCTTTTATCTTTTATCTTTTATCTTTTATCTTTTATCTTTTATCTTTTATCTTTTAAGTTTAAAAGTTTAAAAGTTTAAAAGTTTAAAAGTTTAAAAGTTTAAAAGTTTAAAAGTTTAAAAGTTTAAAAGTTTAAAAGTTTAAAAGTTTAAAAGTTTAAAGGTTTAAAAGTTTAAAAGTTTAAAAGTTTAAGTTTAAAAGTTGAAAAGTTTAAATGTTGAAAAGTTGAAAAGTTGAAAAGTTTAAATGTTCAAATGTTTAAATGTTTAAATGTTTAACCCACCGGAGGTCGCGTACGTGTACTTTGTACACAGTTTGTAAGAGCACTTGTAAGAAAGGCGAAAACATGCGACTTCCCGAAGGTTAAATGTTTAAATGTTTAAATGTTTAAATGTTTAAATGTTTAAATGTTTAAATGTTTAAATGTTTAAATGTTTAAATGTTTAAATGTTTAAATGTTTAAATGTTTAAATGTTTAAATGTTTAAATGTTTAAATGTTTAAATGATTAAATGTTTAAATGTTTAAATGTTTAAATGTTTAAATGTTTAAATGTTTAAATGTTTAAATGTTTAAATGTTTAAATGTTTAAATGTTTAAATGTTTAAATGTTTAAATGTTAAAATGTTTAAATGTTAAAATGTTTAAATGTTTAAATGTTTAAATGTTTAAATGTTAAAATGTTAAAATGTTTAAATGTTTAAATGTTTAAATGTTTAAATGTTTAAATGTTTAAATGTTTAAATGTTTAAATGTTTAAATGTTTAAATGTTTAAATGTTTAAATGTTTAAATGTTTAAATGTTTAAATGTTTAAATGTTTTAATGTTTAAATGTTTAAATGTTTAAATGTTTAAATGTTAAAATGTTAAAATGTTAAAATGTTAAAATGTTAAAATGTTAAAATGTTTTAATGTTTAAATGTTTAAATGTTTAAATGTTTAAATGTTTAAATGTTTAAATGTTTAAATGTTTAAATGTTTAAATGTTTAAATGTTTAAATGTTTTAATGTTTTAATGTTTTAATGTTTTAATGTTTTAATGTTTTAATGTTTTAATGTTTTAATGTTTTAATGTTTTAATGTTTTAATGTTTTAATGTTTTAATGTTTTAATGTTTTAATGTTTTAATGTTTTAATGTTTTAATGTTTTAATGTTTTAATGTTTTAATGTTTTAATGTTTTAAATTTCTAAAATTTCAAAATGTAATAAATCAGGTGGCAAACTTTAAATATACATGTTAATTTAAAAAAAAGGATAAACAGTGCAAACTAAACAACCTTGAAAAAATCCAGAATTTTTAGTATCAAGTTGTTTTTTTTAGAATCGTTTTTATTTTATATTGGTATATACAACTGATACAACTACAACTTTTTCCTGAACACCAAATCTATCATAAAGTTACACAACTCAGAACAGAACCTTTTGCTGATTAAAAGGACATTCCAATCTTTACCAACGACAACTACAAAATCCCTTTATTATTTATTCACCCTCAATTTTGTAACAATTAACATTTCCTCTTACATCGCCGTTTTGATTAATAGACCCTCGTCGCGGTTGCCGTTGATACATTAATTCAACACTCTGACATGTCCTCCCCCCTCGTAATGAATAATGGAGCCATCCCCCAATTAGCGCGAACCCAAGCAACCCCTCTTTAAAATTGTTCCGTACCTGAACGAACTGCCCCGGGACAGGACGCGTGCCTTCCGCCGCTGCACGTTCTGCACGGCCGAGCACCGGAAGAAGCCGTGATTTTCGACGCACTTTTTCCAAAAGTTTTTACACTCGTTCCGCCCCTCGAAGAAGAACTCGACCGTGTCCTTGTGGTACATCTGTGGTGGAAGGCAAAAAGATTGGTTGAGCATGACTTGACCTGCTTCCGATAGGCAAACCCTTACGTAGTTCTCCGGGTGCAGCTTGATGAGAAACTTTTTCCGCTTGAACGAAATCTTCCGAATTTTGGCCCACGAGAAGGTGTTTATCCGGGTGATGCCCTGGAAGACGGCGATGCCCATGTGCGCCACGGCCAGGTTCAGCGGGACGCTCTCGTGGTCCTTGCCCGGGTGCATCTTCATGCCGTACAGCTCGCAGCGCCGGGCCGTCTCCAGCAGGTTCAGGTCCGCCTCCGCCGGGGATTGTCCTCTGGAAGGGGGTGGGGGAGATAATTAATAAAGAACAGAATCCTTTTGATTAAAAATGATAACCTACATGTGCTTTTTGTGATTCTCCATGATCCGCCGCTGCATGGTGTGGTCCTGCTGGGGCACGAACCTGTACGAGGACAGGTACGTGTGATCCGGGTAGTCTTCCGGGGCGTAATCTCCGCAGGATGCTGTGGGTAGAAGAGCAGTTAGAAAATTATATATCGTTTAGAAAATTTTATATAAAAAAATTCAAGGGGCAAAAAACAAACATCTTTTGTTTTTTACAAGACAGACACCAAAGAAATAAAAGACAGAAATCCTTGAAAAATGTTTCATGTTTTTTTGTGTTTAAATACTTTGCAAAGAACTTCGCGTGCGTGAGCTTTTTTATAAAATAAAAAAAAAAATCCTAAAATTTAATCATTTTCTCTAAATTTATTAAAAATGTCGACGAGTAGAGTGTATAATTTAAATATTCAAAATAAATTTTACATTTTCGTTTCTTTCTTTAGCTGAGCCATTCCAAATTTTGGCCATCGATTATTTTTTATATTTTTTTTATTTACCTCAAACTTTGTAGGTGCCTTCCCTATAACCAAAGAAGCCATTTTGCGTCATTATGCGTCCATACAAGTTTTCATACATTGTAGAAACTGTATCTTGAAAATTGAGCTTTTGATAATTTGGTGTCTTCGGCAAAGTTGTAGGTATCAATTTGAGAAAAACTATATTTTTGAATTTTTTGTAACCCTCTCTTCAAAATTTCCTTTAAAAATCAAGGTGGCAAAAAATCACTAAAATTTACATTTTCATGGAAAAAAAACTTGTAAAAACTATTGTAAACTATTCACAATACATTGCATATTGCTCATTTATGTATTTTCAATCAAATAAAGACTGTTCAAATCAAGGTTGTTAACGATGAAATTATCGAGGCTCGATAACGATAACGGTCTTATCGGTCGTTATCGTCGGGATCGTTATTTCGATAATTCTATCGGCGATAATGGTTTTCGCCGATAATAGACGATAACTCATTTTTAAAATCTTTCTAGAATCGATTAATTCAACCATATTATGTTAAATTTTTAATGCTTTCACTAATATATTTTTTGAAATGGAGTAATTTATTTATTTATTTATTTATGTATTTTTTTTTTTTTGGGAGGGTGATCCAGCCGCACATTGTTGATGTTGAAACCTCTAAACTGGGCCCTCGTCCTGTCACGTCCGTCAGTAGTCTTGTCGTACATTACAACTAGAACCAGATCTGCCAATGAATTAGTACACTTCGACCAAATAAACACTGACGCTGTATGGATCTGAATCTAGAATAAATGCACAGTTGTATGTTATTCATAAGTCCAACTTATTCAATTATTCATTTAAGTCCAAATATTTATTTGCTAACTACTGAGTGTCGTGTGAGCAGCAGCGCCGGGAAGATGGATTTTTGTGGCGTTCTTTTTGTGCTGTATTCGTGATCGTCTTCATGTCGAATTATGTGGAAGGTGCGAAGCCGCGTGTTAGGATTCTTGTGTCTTTGTTGTTTTATTTGTGTTTCCATCTGGAGTATTAGTTTTAAAATTATTTTCATTTTTTACAGCTTCCTGGAATTATTTTAAATTAAATGTCTACATCTAAATTTTTCTACTCACTATATGATTTATTTAAATGTTCATATTATTCCTTATCCTAATCCTTTCCTGTAATATACCATCTCCTCATACCATATATGATCAAATTGCTTAAATTAACGAAACTTTCTAAAACAGCATGGGAACCATCAGGAGCATTTATATTTTAAATAACCGTTTTTTACAGCTTCCTGGAATCATCTTGATTGTATTTATTATATTTATTTTATTTACTATATTTATTATATTTATTATTTATTATTATTACAAAACTATATGCTAATTAGATAATACACTACAGACTCACATTTACACTTACAAACATTCAAATCATTAAATACATTACGCACTCAACCATTTTCATCGGCCCGATGAAATTCCCCTTACCCCCATTCCAAACCTCCCAAAAATATTCCGTTCACTTTTAAAAGTCGCATGGGTTCCCTGCACTTTTGCCACTAGTGAACAACAAAAACATCCCCTCCCAAATCCCCACGGGACTGTATGAGCGTAGCCTTGGAGCACAGTGTGGAAATTTACGTTCTTAGATATTCTTGGTTGTACCGGGCAGCAATCAAATTGTCTAAGAATATTGAATTGACCATTGTGGCACCCCCTACAGCGTGGTGCAGACCCGTTATGCTATGCTATGCTATGCTATGCTATGCTATGCTATGCTATGCTAATATTTATTTGCTAACTACTTTGGATTGAAAATCTAAACTTTAATCTAAAATCCTCTAAACTTAATGTTCAAAACTAAACATTCCTTTAACTGTTGTAGTACTACTTCTATCAAAAACAATAAAAATTTATGAACTGATATACAAATAGGATAGAAATCGCGATTTGAAAAAGAAATGACCATTTACGTCAAAAGATCCGTAGTTCCTCGATTCGCAACAATGCACAGTGGGAAAAAAGGGCCCAAAAAATTACCGCAACATGATTTCGCGCAAACTATCGATTGCTATACACCAAAAGCTTCGTTTTTGCACCAGGAACAATAATCCGATGAAAAATCGCACTGCACGGACCGGTGGCCGGAGTACAGGCCACCGGAAGATCCGGATTTTTGGAAAAAGTGTCAGATTTATCCAATTGTGAACTGATAAGCTTTCTTCTACCATGAATAGTCACGCAAAACAATCCTAGAATAATATTAAATACCATAGGACCCATCGGAACCGGTTCCACCAATCTCCGGTGGCCACATCTTGAACCGCCTTAGGAAACAGTGTTAACCAGTCATGCGACGTATCAAACTTCTTGATTTTGGATGGGGACATGAGTTATACACTCCTCTTTTAAAAACATGAAGTTTGATATGTCGCAAGAGTGGTTTCAGGAATTTGCCAAATATGATCTTCGGATGTGGCCACCGGAGAACCTGGGAACCGGTCACCGGAGGCAAAAATACATTTTAAGGATACTCTCCATCCAAAATCAAGAAGTTTGATACGTCGCATGACTAGTTTACGCTGTTTCCTAATGCGGTTCCGGATGTGGCCACCGGAGATTGGTGGAACCGGTTCCGATGGGTCCTATGGTATTTAATATTATTCTAGGATTGTTTTGCGTGACTATTCATGGTAGAAGAAAGCTTATCAGTTCACAATTGGATAAATCTGACACTTTTTCCAAAAATCCGGATCTTCCGGTGGCCTGTACTCCGGCCACCGGTCCGTGCAGTGCGATTTTTCATCGGATTATTGTTCCTGGTGCAAAAACGAAGCTTTTGGTGTATAGCAATCGATGGTTTGCGCGAAATCATGTTGCGGTAATTTTTTGGGTCCTTTTTTCCCACTGTGCAATGGTCGATACAACCATAATCCGAAAACCGTTAGTTCAACAGATCAACGAATTTTGTCCGATATCATTACATTATTGATTGATTGAGACTCTATGGACAATTTGACATAAAAGAATGCCTAGTATTCTACATCAATCAAAGTTTATTGACAGCATTACTTTAACTTAACAATTGCAACTAACTTTAACATCAAATAGATTTGGAAAGGATACAGATTTATTTTAAATGCTAATGCTAAGCAACAAATCAATTGTTCTATCCTGAAGTCCCAACCTAAATCCCACATTGTGATAGTGAAAAAGTCACAGAAGCAGCGGTGTCTTGTGCAATTGTGATATTTTCACTATCGGAGAACTACTTAGTTCACGAAGACAGCTTATCGGTCAACGCTTAAGCCCCGGGGCTGCGGCAAAGCGAGTTCTCGTAGCATGAAGTGGTGTCCATAGTGCTTATAAAAAAGAATTTATACCCAAATTTTAACTAATGCACTAGGATCAAATCATGCCCCTTGACTTTACAAGGCCCAGGGATTAACACAAAATTGTTCACAAAATACCGTATTTTTTTAAAGTACTCAAATTTTCATAATTTGCAATATGGTTATCAAACGAAGCAAAATTTTGCATGCTTTTCACTTTATTAGAGTTCTTTTTGACACGCTCCCTCCGTGTACGCACGAGAGCATGCAGCTAGTGCTCAGTGCTCCATCGTTTTTTCGATTTTTTTCGCCGTAATTGATTGTGGTTACCCGCGAGTTTGCTTCTCCAGCATGCCAAAGGCCGGCCGTGGCCGTGGCAGTTCGAGTGCGGCCTCGAAAAACCCGCGAAGTTCGTCTACCGGCCGTGTGCAAAAAGGTAAACAAACCAACGCCGTGTCAACCGCCATCGCGCAGGGGAGCGTGAGCGCAGAAGGAATCGACAAAAAGTTACTTCATCCCGGATATGTTCCAAGATCACCAGTGCGAACCCGTTCGGGTACCTCCGGTGCCACGACCAGTGGCACATCAACATCCGCCAACATTCCCATCAGGAACGAGTTCCAGATGCTGAGCGACGACGAAGAAAACAACAACAACACCGACGGTAGCACCACTACCGACGACGACGACGACGATGGTTGTGCACGGAAAAAAGTGCCGACGCCAAAAAAGAATAATTCTCCAACGGAACGAAGACCACCTCCAATTTTTGTTTTGGACACGTTGGCGGACGATGTTGACGAGTTGCTGGAAGGCCTCGGATATTGTCTGAAAATCGGTAAGTCGGCAGTGCAAGTGATCACACTGAATAAAAAGAACTTCGACCTGGTGTTTGAAGAATTGAAGCGTAGCAACTTCAACTTCTACACATTCAACCCCGAGAAGCCCCCTGTTAAGGTCGTCTTGCAGGGTTATCAAGACCGTCCGATCTCCGACCTGAAGGGTCACCTTTCGGACGCCGGAATAAAACCGCGGGAGATTAAAGTGCTCTCGCGCAAGACAACGGTAACAGGTACACACACACTGTACCTGTTGTACTTCGACCGCGGCACCGTCAAGATCCAAGACCTGCGGCGGACTAAGACGTTGGACGGTTTTTGGGTAAACTGGCGGTTTTACACCAAGAACCCGACGGACGTAGCGCAATGCCACCGTTGCCAGAAATTCGGCCACGGCTCGCGGAACTGCAACCTCCGGCCCCGCTGCGTGAAGTGCGGTGAGTCACACCTCTCGGAGGCGTGCGCACTGCCACGAAAGGCGGACTTGGGGGACAAGGCAGAACAAACCAAGCCGCGCGTAAAGTGCGCGAACTGTGACGGTAACCATACCGGCAATTACTGCGGATGCATCGCGCGCAAGGCCTACCTCGAGGAGCAGGAAAAGAGAAAGAAGAAAGCAGCAGCGTCCCACTCTCCCCAGCGAAGTACGAGCGCAGCCGTTCCTGCAGCTGGACAGCTTACGGTTCCAGCGGAAAACTCAGCGTTCCCTCCTCATGGTGTCGATCCAAATCCCAAAATAAAATTCCCTGACTTTTCCCTGACCTCTCCAGACCACCATTTTTTTTATTTTCGATTTTTTACTAACATATTGTTTAGAGCGTTTTTATGGTTTCATGCATTTTCCTTTTTGAATATTGGAAATTTAAGATATTGAAAAACTTCAATGACTTTTTTATTTTATTTGTTTAACTATGAAATCTGCAATAACTTAAAAACTTTTTTTTTATTTTGTCAACCATTTTTTTCTTATCGACCATCCAAAATAAGCAACCATAAAAATGTCCTATGTTTTTGTTATCTGGTGAAGGCATTTTAAATGTTGCCCTTTATCAAAAAATCTAGAGTTTTTTTTTTTAAAAAAAAGGTCCTATTAACATATTTAACACAATAGCTTGTAGGACCTATAAAAAAAACTTTAAACATAATTAATAATTAAAATTGTTGCAAGTTTCAAATAACGATTAGTTAATTTCACTTCATTTCCTAAAGTAAATTTAAAGTAAAAAGTTTTCAAAAAAAATCAATCGAAAATTTGAATTAAAGTTAGAAGTCATGTTTAATTTTAAAATGGTTGCCTTTGGTAGAATTCAAATTTTGGATTGTATTTTTATAAAAAAAAAAACCAAAGGTTTTGGAGACAAAAACTTGAAAAAACATGTAATTTTGCAAAAACTTAAGAAAGATTTAGAAAAATGAAAAAATAAGAAAAATATACAATTAAGTGTGAATTTTTCAAGCACATGTTTACGGTTTTAAAAAAGATCTGTTTTTTTCAACAATGTTTGTATTTAAAGTAAACAGTTTTCTGGATATTTGAAGAAAACATCTTCTTGAATAATTTTACAAAAAAAATATTTTTGCTATAAAATTAAAAAAAAAAGTTTTCTACCTTGACCAGAGCCTACAGACAATCAATCACACGATCAATACATTTTATAAAAATAAAAACAAAATACAACCTGCTCGAGCTTTTCGAAAAGTCGTTATTTATCAAACTTAGATATTTGGGTGTTTTGGAATAGATTCCAAATATAAGCTCAATCTGACCACGGGAACTCCACCTTGTAAGCCCTTGAATGTTGTTTGGGAAAAATATGTAAAATGTAGTTGTACAATCCCTTAAATCTCGGATGCTGGATCTTTATTAAAGTTGAAACAACTTTTCCGAAGAGACCATATTTTATAAATTCTTGAACTCTCAAATTCCTTTATTCAGGGTTGTAACGGAGAAATCGAAAAAATATCCGCGCCATCCCAAAACCAAATCCGCGCAAAATCCACGTCATTTTAAGATAAATATTTTTGCGACAAACATATAAAAGAGTTTCATAATAAATTCAATTTTGTAATCTCAGAACGCAGAATCTTGAAACGCTGAAAATGTATTATTGCTAGGATTTGGTAAACTAGAGGGAAAATCCAAAACAAACATTTTGGGAAAAAAAAAATCAAAAATTTCAACATTTAGAAATTAAAATCTAAAACCTGAATCAAAACTAAATAAAGAAAAATAATAAAATTTTAAAATTGTCATAAATCTTCGATCTTGAGATTTTAAATTTAAGATACAGTTCATACTCGATGATCTCACCAAAGCGTCACTTAAAAAAATCGAAGCAAATTTTTCTACATCTTCTTCTCAGAATTTCCCTAGCCGAAAAAAATTACTCCAAAAATACTTCAAATTTTATCAGGTTTTCTGTAATCTAAGATGGTAACAAAATTGGCTGCATTCAAAAACCTAGGAATTTAGGAATTTAAGAATTTGAGAATTTAAGAATTTAAGAATTTAAGAATTTAAGAATTTAAGAATTTAAGAATTTAAGAATTTAAGAATTTAAGAATTTAAGAATTTAAGAATT
The DNA here is from genome assembly GCF_016801865.2 of Culex pipiens pallens. Classification (NCBI taxonomy): domain Eukaryota; kingdom Metazoa; phylum Arthropoda; class Insecta; order Diptera; family Culicidae; genus Culex; species Culex pipiens. The sequence continues at coordinate 170,206,293 of NC_068939.1, forward strand.
TAAGAATTTAAGAATTTAAGAATTTAAGAATTTAAGAATTTAAGAATTTAAGAATTTAAGAATTTAAGAATTTAAGAATTTAAGAATTTAAGAATTTAAGAATTTAAGAATTTAAGAATTTAAGAATTTAAGAATTTAAGAATTTAAGAATTTAAGAATTTAAGAATTTAAGAATTTAAGAATTTAAGAATTTAAGAATTTAAGAATTTAAGAATTTAAGAATTTAAGAATTTAAGAATTTAAGAATTTAAGAATTTAAGAATTTAAGAATTTAAGAATTTAAGAATTTAAGAATTTAAGAATTTAAGAATTTAAGAATTTAAGAATTTAAGAATTTAAGAATTTAAGAATTTAAGAATTTAAGAATTTAAGAATTTAAGAATTTAAGAATTTAAGAATTTAAGAATTTAAGAATTTAAGAATTTAAGAATTTAAGAATTTAAGAATTTAAGAATTTAAGAATTTAAGAATTTAAGAATTTAAGAATTTAAGAATTTAAGAATTTAAGAATTTAAGAATTTAAGAATTTAAGAATTTAAGAATTTAAGAATTTAAGAATTTAAGAATTTAAGAATTTAAGAATTTAAGAATTTAAGAATTTAAGAATTTAAGAATTTAAGAATTTAAGAATTTAAGAATTTAAGAATTTAAGAATTTAAGAATTTAAGAATTTAAGAATTTAAGAATTTAAGAATTTAAGAATTTAAGAATTTAAGAATTTAAGAATTTAAGAATTTAAGAATTTAAGAATTTAAGAATTTAAGAATTTAAGAATTTAAGAATTTAAGAATTTAAGAATTTAAGAATTTAAGAATTTAAGAATTTAAGAATTTAAGAATTTAAGAATTTAAGAATTTAAGAATTTAAGAATTTAAGAATTTAAGAATTTAAGAATTTAAGAATTTAAGAATTTAAGAATTTAAGAATTTAAGAATTTAAGAATTTAAGAATTTAAGAATTTAAGAATTTAAGAATTTAAGAATTTAAGAATTTAAGAATTTAAGAATTTAAGAATTTAAGAATTTAAGAATTTAAGAATTTAAGAATTTAAGAATTTAAGAATTTAAGAATTTAAGAATTTAAGAATTTAAGAATTTAAGAATTTAAGAATTTAAGAATTTAAGAATTTAAGAATTTAAGAATTTAAGAATTTAAGAATTTAAGAATTTAAGAATTTAAGAATTTAAGAATTTAAGAATTTAAGAATTTAAGAATTTAAGAATTTAAGAATTTAAGAATTTAAGAATTTAAGAATTTAAGAATTTAAGAATTTAAGAATTTAAGAATTTAAGAATTTAAGAATTTAAGAATTTAAGAATTTAAGAATTTAAGAATTTAAGAATTTAAGAATTTAAGAATTTAAGAATTTAAGAATTTAAGAATTTAAGAATTTAAGAATTTAAGAATTTAAGAATTTAAGAATTTAAGAATTTAAGAATTTAAGAATTTAAGAATTTAAGAATTTAAGAATTTAAGAATTTAAGAATTTAAGAATTTAAGAATTTAAGAATTTAAGAATTTAAGAATTTAAGAATTTAAGAATTTAAGAATTTAAGAATTTAAGAATTTAAGAATTTAAGAATTTAAGAATTTAAGAATTTAAGAATTTAAGAATTTAAGAATTTAAGAATTTAAGAATTTAAGAATTTAAGAATTTAAGAATTTAAGAATTTAAGAATTTAAGAATTTAAGAATTTAAGAATTTAAGAATTTAAGAATTTAAGAATTTAAGAATTTAAGAATTTAAGAATTTAAGAATTTAAGAATTTAAGAATTTAAGAATTTAAGAATTTAAGAATTTAAGAATTTAAGAATTTAAGAATTTAAGAATTTAAGAATTTAAGAATTTAAGAATTTAAGAATTTAAGAATTTAAGAATTTAAGAATTTAAGAATTTAAGAATTTAAGAATTTAAGAATTTAAGAATTTAAGAATTTAAGAATTTAAGAATTTAAGAATTTAAGAATTTAAGAATTTAAGAATTTAAGAATTTAAGAATTTAAGAATTTAAGAATTTAAGAATTTAAGAATTTAAGAATTTAAGAATTTAAGAATTTAAGAATTTAAGAATTTAAGAATTTAGAATTTTAGAATTTTAGAATTTTTAGAATTTTAGAATTTTAGAATTTTAGAATTTAAGAATTTAAGAATTTAAGAATTTAAGAATTTAAGAATTTAAGAATTTAAGAATTTAAGAATTTTAGAATTTTAGAATTTTAGAATTTTAGAATTTTAGAATTTTAGAATTTTAGAATTTAAGAATTTTAGAATTTTAGAATTTTAGAATTTTAGAATTTTAGAATTTTAGAATTTTAGAATTTTAGAATTTTAGAATTTTAGAATTTTAGAATTTTAGAATTTTAAAATTTTAGAATTTTAGAATTTTAGAATTTTAAAATTTTAGAATTTAAGAAAATAATTTTTTTGTTCTCTGGAATTATTTTTAAATATTGATATTTTAGAAAAAAAAATTCAGATTTTTTAATTTTCAATTTGAAACTTCGGATCTTTTACTTTTTTTAATATGATTTTTTTTTGGTTTTTTAATACTATTTTTCCTAATTTTATTTCCTAAAATCTGAATAATTCAATTTTGAATGTTGGAGCTGTATTTTTTTAATGTTTTGTTTTTTTTATTTTTCTTCAAGAATGTTTAAATTTAAAAAAAATATTTCTACTGGTTGAATCCCATCTAAAATTCAAAGGCGGAGGCCAGCTTCTGTTACGTCCAATCAAGCTCATATTTGGGATATAAGCACAGTACACCCACTGGAACATGCCCCAATAATAATTTTTGTTACATTCTAATATCTGTATCTTCAGGAAAAGTTTAAATTATGATTAAGATTCACAAGATTAAAATTGAATGTATCCAGTATAAAAAAATACTAAATAAGGGTAAAAAACATTACTGAAAACTTAAAAGAAATTAAATATTCAGAGTTAGTACCTATGTTTAAAAATGAGTTGTGTGTAGTAATACATTTATTTAGGAAAATCCTCAACAACACATTTAAAAAAATATCTCTTCATAATCTTCATATTCATCTTTCGACGTTTTTTATTGAGAAAATACAAACAAAAATTTTCGGATTCAATTAATAAGAAATCGAAGTTTTTGCACTCAACGAAAAAAAAAAAAATATCCTGATTCTTGATAATATTTTCTTTATAAGTTGAAAGTAATTTTATCTCTCTATAATTTTTTTAATCAAAATTGCTACCACGCGAAATCCGCGCCTAATTCGCGCCGTCCGTAACAACCTCGGTAACAACCCTGTTTATTCCATAAAATTTTGTTTTTTGTCTTTAATTCTTGAATTTAATTCTTTAATTTTTTATTCCATTTCACCACCACTATTTTGCTAACATTGTAGATTACACAAAATTAGATAACTTTGGATCATTTTTAAAACATTGTTCAGTTTAATTTTGAGAAAAAATAAGAATTTAGATAACGAATACTAAAGTGTAATTTTGGAAAATTTTCTAACCTTACAATTTTTTTTAAATTTTAAAATAATAATTTAAAAATTTAAGAAATTAACAATTCGAAAAATATCAGAATTTCTGAATTTTAAAAATTTAGAATCTTTGAGCTTTAGAATTTTAGATTTTTTTTTTAATTTTCAAATATTTGATTTTTTTTACTTTTGATTTTTTAATCATTCAATTTTTCTCTATGGTCTCTATATGCTGAGCAAACGACCAATTTTAGAACAAATCTCTGAGGATGGTGGGGCAACTGCCTCATATTGTCTTACCCTGTGTGCGCTAGTAATTTGTAATTTTCAGTTGAACGCAAATCCAAAGCAAATCCAAATTATTTGATTTTTAAACCTAAACATATTGCAAACAAGCAATGCGCGAAGAAATGCCAAATGCAACTTTTCGTTGCTGTTCCTTTTCTTCGTGACCCTTATCTTAAGCATTTTTTATATGGAGTTTAACGTTCCTTCCAGACTGACCAATATAAAAAATTAAATATTATCAATGTTGCAAAGTTTGGCCTGGAAGACATCCAAATACATCATCAAGGGCAAATTTTCAAAAAGAAATGAAATTTTGTAGAAATATTTTTATGATCATCGAAATTCCCTGACCCAGCTTAAAATTCCCTGACTTTCCCTGACTTTTCCAGGTCAAATAAAATTCCCTGACAATTCCAGGTTTTCCCTGACTTTTCCAGAAATCGACACCATGCTCCTGGTTGGGGGCGTTCGTTCGCCAGCGTGGTCGCTGCCGGTAGCGGCAGTACGGCCCAGCAAGAAGTCACCGGGGAAGATCTCTTCACCCTGCCGGAGTTCTTTGCTCTCGCGGGGGAGATGATGACGCGGTTTCGGAGCTGCCGGAACAAGGCAGAACAATTCCTGGCCCTTGGGGAACTGATGATCAAACACATCTACAAAGGATAAATTACCTGTGATCTAGATATAAGCTTTCTCTTCCTCTATCCCCTTTCCTTTGCAATTTCTGTAAGTTTTTTTATAGTTTTTTCTTACTCTTGCTAGTGCCTTAGTTAAAGAAATAATTGTTCCTAAATGGATTATGATGCAACACACAGCTGTAAGGAACTCCAAAACTCTGTTATGCACTTCAAAATAACTCATTGTATCTTGATTATTCACCAATAAAACCGAATTGAATTGAATTATATTGAGTTCTTTTTGAAAATACTTAAATTTTCACAAATTACCGTATTTTTCGGAAAAAAAAAATCAAATTTTCCAAATATGCCATATGTGTATCAAACGAAGTGATATTTTGAATGTTTTGTTCACTTCATTTAAGATTTTTTTTTGTAAAATATAAAAAAAAAATCACAAAATACCGCATTTTTTCGAAAATACTATAAAAATTATCAAAATATGCAAAATGGGTACCAAATTAAGCGAAATTTGGTTTGCTTTTCACATTAATTGAGTTTTTTTAAAATACAAAAAAAGTCACAAAATATCTTATTTTTTGAAAGTAGTCAAATTTTAAAATATGTAATATGGGTATCAAACAAAGCGAAATTTTGTTTGCCTTTTCACTTTATTAGAGTTTTTTTTTTGTGTAAAATACTATTTTTTTTACAAAATACCGTATTTTTTTGAAAATACTCAAATTTTCTTAATTTGCAATATCGGTATTAAACGACGCCAACTTTTATATGAAGCATTCACAATTTAAATGTATGTATGAAGCATGCAAAATTTCGCTTCGTTTGATACCCATAATGCATATTTAGAAAATTTGAGAATTTTCGAAAAAAATACGGTATTTTGTGAAAATTTTGGAATTTTCAAAAAAAAAAACACCAACAAAGTGAAAAAGCACACAAAATTTCGCTTTGTTTGATGCCCCTATTGCAAATTTGATAATTTCTAATAAATACGGTAATTTGAATAAATTTCACTATTTAAAAAAAAAACTAATAAATTGAAAAAGCATAGAAAATTTCGCTTCGCATATTAAATATCATGAAAATTTTAGTACATTCGAAAAAATACGGTATTTTGTGAACAATTTTGAGTACATATTTTGCTTTGAAATTTACTACAATTTCAAAAAATATTTAAGTGAAAGCATTGAAATTTTAACAGATGGTTGAATGAATCGATTCTAGAAAGATTTTGAAAATGAGCCCATTATCGGCGATAACATTATTGCAGATAGAATTATCGTAATAACGATAACGGTAGATTATCGTATCGTCAGACGATGATATTATCGACGATAATTTTATAGATTAACAACCTTGTTTGCAATCTTTTTAAAAAAGTGGAATTTTACCACAGTCGAAAAAATTAAGAAAAAAATCATAAATTCAATGATATTTAGCAAATGCTTTATAGTAGCATAACTATAAAAATTATGTAAACAGCATTTTGTAATACTTTTCTTCGCCTCAAATGATTCAAAATCATACTTGAAATTCAGCATTTTTATTTGTTTTGCCCACCTAAAAGTTGATTTTTGCGAAAATTTTGCAAAATTTCAGTTATTAAATATTTCATGGTTCCTCAAGCCGGAATTTTTTTTTCGAGATTTTAGAAAATTTCCAATAAATTTGTCTAAAAAACTTTGCAGATTGGACCTTTGAATGCTACAGGTTTAGGTACAAAATCTAGATTTTGTTTTTAAAAAGCCTTTTAAACATAGGGATCTTATTTGGTTTCGCATGGTTTTGTTGAAATATTGAACAAAGTGATAAATTTAAAAAAGGCAGCTTTTTAAAAAAATAAAGGTTTGTAAAACCGTAAACGGTATATGCTGCCTTCAAAGAATTATAGATGAGAAATCGTCTGATCAATCTAAAAATCTTACTCCTGGAAAGATAAAATGTCCGATAAGCTAAAATTAGAAATTTATCACAAAAAATGCCTTAAGTCATATTCCTAGACATACACATGGATTGTTTTGAAGGTGATTAAAAACGAAAGAGCGCATGATTGGTCATTTCAAAACTTAAGACGATATCAAATTTGTTAGAAAATTTCAACACACTCACCCTGCACGATGTAGCTGGCCATCAGGGCGGCGGTGTTGTCGTTGCACTGCAGCGACCCGGTGGCCAGGTCCCGTTTGACCTGCAGACAGAACAGGTACCGCGTGTACTCCTCCTCGAGCTGCAGCGGATCGGGGGTGTAGAACTTGACGCAAAACCGCAGCATCGGTTCGATGAGCGAGAGGCCAACCTGCCGGTTCATGGCCTTTTCCAGGTCGAGCCAGTACTTGGTGCCGGACGGGGCCTCCTGGTACTCGAGCCCGAAGTAGTCCGCCTCGAGGAGATTCAGCTGGCGGCAGACCTGCTCGAACAGCACCTTGCCCATGGCTTTGGCCTGGAGGGAAGAGGGAGGGAGAAAAAAGAAGGAAGGCATGGCATCAGTTTCAATTTAGTTGAGAGGAATTCCCCCCGGTGGGATTCGTGCGGCTCGCACTCAATTAGGCTAAAAGACAATACGGTTTGAAAATATTGATTGAGAATTTTCGTGAATCGGTAATTTGGTGGGGAAGTTGCGGTGAGCTGGAACGGTAATTAAAATACACTAATTGATTCGATTTGATTTAATTGGATTTCCGGCGAGGAGCTCTCGTGGGAGAGTTTTGATTTTTTTGTCGAAGCTAATGAGTTTGTTCTGTACGCTTTTATTTCTAGTACAATATTTGATTGGATAAAAACACAGTCAAATAAAAACCTTAACATTTGATCTTGACCAATATTGATGACCCTCCTCCATAAGGTCAACGTTCAATTCGGTAAAATTAATTTAAATTCAATTGCCATCTCACACTTTCTTCGATTATGCAACAACGGGATATCTGATTAAATTCATCGCTGATTCTAACCATTTCCGAACACTTTTAAGGTTCTAGATTCACACGCAGGTCACGTGCTCCGCGAGCAATCAAATTCCACTTTCAGGTGTGTTCGTCCCACTCTTCTACTCCCCCCGCCAAGTAATGAAGAAACGGTGTTTACGATCGTCACCTAGCGTCCCTAGCGATGGGAGAAAATTAAAAGTTCTGTTGGATGAAGAGTTTGATTTCCTAGAATTTTAATCAATTTTTATTTGATTTTTAAAACTTTATTCAATTGCCATAAAAAATATCGGCTGTAAAAAAAAAACTTTCAGCAACTAACCCCCTGAAAGGGTGTTAGTTGGGCTTCAATCAATTTGCTGCTTGGATTTCGTACTCGGTCCTGACATTATTATGTCCAATAATGTGAATTAATTACTAGTGCGTAATAAAAAGTGCTGGCATAAAATAAGCATGAGCATGAGAGACCACACATGGTTGTCCTTCTCCGTTGCTGAACAGAACCGTAATATCCTTTCAGCACTACTGATCGTAGGCTTCGACTATCAAGTGGTATTTCCCTTATCAACAGCATGTATGAATACGCTGAAAAGATAAAACACCATGATTGCCAAAACAAGATCATCTGCGAATAGGTAACAGTCATTGGCCACAAACGGCGCCCGCCATGTCAGTTTGTAGATCTCGATTTTAAGGGACGGGAATGTTAGTTAGCGCAGGTTGCTACTAGGGCAGCTGATTTACTCTGTGCTTACACCCATCGAGCGCCAGGAACCTGAAAACTTGTTAGTAGGATAGGGTGTTTGGTCAGGATTCATCATCGAAGATGATGATGCGACCCAAAATCATAGTGTTTGTTGAAAGGTTTTATATATTATTCTCAAGGCAAACAATCGGATGCTGCGGATGAGACATTTCCCGTTTATCGGTTGTTAAATTTTAAATGAAATGGTTTAATCTTAGACAGCTGGCTGTGGAAAGATAAAACCAAATAATATTTATTTATAAAATAAGGTGTTAAACGCAATGCTGCAATGATAGCGTAGTCTGATTTTTAATAATATAATCATTTAGTTCATGAATTTGTTACGGAATAGACGCGACGAACTCAACCATCAAGTGCCTTCCGATCTTCTTTCTGTTAGCTAGATAAGGTATTGATTTTCGTTGCCTCTCGAGCTACGATGCTATGGAGAGGGCTTAACAACCGACGTCGAGCCCTCCGAGCTACGGAGCTATGGGAAGGTCTTTTCAGCACAAAAAAGATTCGCGCACCACACAACGTTCTTGATGAATCAAAATAATTTTGTTACGCGATAAACCTAACGAGTTGTGTCAACTTGCCATCCAATCAGCGATGATGAAGAAAGGGCTTGAAGCACAATAACTCACCGATTAATATGAATAATTTTCAAGATCGATCTTGTTTTATAACTACAGCGCGACTCACTCCTGATTTTCACGATCCCGAATACAGCACAAAACGAACACCGCAAAAATCCATCTCACAATCCTGATTTGTTTTTTTTTCTTTTTTTCATTTTTTTTGCTTTTTTCACTTTGCACACAAACACAACCATAATTGAATAATTTCCCCCAACCAACGCGTCCCTTCACTCACCATTCTTGCAGGCACAATCCTGATTTTTTTTCTTCACTTTGCACACAAACACAACCATCCGCTTGCACTGGTGGAACATAATCTGAACACAAACAGCGACACAAAAGAGACGAAAATTATCGCGAAAAAACAGGACTGCGCGTCCCCAGAAGCACTGCACTAATCAAAAAGTGCTGGCATAAAATCATAAAAAAAACATTTATTTATAGCAAGAATTACAGTAGATATACCTATTTTAAAACTATTCTGGAAAGCATTTTTTTTTTTCATGAGTTTAGCTAAACCAAATTTTATAGCCTATAGACTCGATTTGAATAATTATGCAAGCTTAGAAATTTGTATATTTGTAAAATGTTTGTTTTCAGCAGTTTCCTTTAGCGCTTTTTTTTAAGCAAAATGTATTGTTCCTGATATCGCACAGAAAAAAATAATTAATTAGAAGCTATGTATTTTTTTTACAAAACTACCTATTTTCGAAAAAATACTCAAATTTGAAGTTTTAGCAATATAAGTATCAAAGATTGGAAATTTTTATTGATATCGATAGTAAAAGTACTTTTTTAGTAAATACCCACAGATAGTTCCACAGATCATCGGATTTTTTAAATAACAAATAATCATATTTCATGTTTCTACAATTTTTGTCAGATTTCAACAGAACTAGCATTTTTTTAAATGCGTTCCAGATTCGATTATTCAAAGGCTTTGCAAAAGTTCACTTCGGACAATTGGATCACTACTCTAAAGTGCTTTAGAATGATTAAATCCAAGCTGACGACCAAAATGGCGATGATAAAACATTGGAAAAAATAATTTTGGTAATTTAAGAGGTCAACCATTCTAATTTAACTGAAATAAGGACTCGCATTTGATGTTAAGAATAAGAAAAAAATGTAGTTGTTCGGATAGTTAAGTCTGGATTGCACTCAACATTTTCCAAAATTACATGTTTTCAAAAAAAACCATTTTGACATACATGTAAATTGTCAAAAATGTCAGAGGTTGGTATGAGCACACATTTGAACTTTTTTTAAAATCTTTTTGCAGGGCATTAAAATATACATTTTTATCTATTAAAAAAAACAAATTTGAAGACATTTGGTTGCATCATTGCCGAGATTAAGCTTTTTGAAGGTGTTTTGAGAAAAACTTTCACAAAGTTCGGCAGTTCGCTTTGCGCATGGCAAAATTGTGAACTTAAATCGTCTCTTACTCAGTATAGTCACGAAATATCTTCATGAAACTTTCAGGAGTGATTGAAAATCATCTGGATTTAGTAAATTTTGTGTAATATGAAATTTTGTGATTTTCTACATGTATGTAACCCCTTAAATATGGGTGTCAAAAGATGTGAAATTTTCATAGGTATCAAAAATAAAAGCATTTAATTTTAAAATATACAAAAGTTTTGCTAAACTACGTATTTTTGTGAAAAAAAATAAAATCATCGGGAGTTTCTCATAGATTTTAAAAGTCACAGCATTTTTTATTTTCAAAAAAAAACATTTTTTTTACTTAAGGCTGGTACAAATATTTTTAAAAGTTTTTGTCACCCCCCCCCTTCAAAATTGGCCCGAAAAATCAGGGGGCAAAAAAAATATTTTTACAATAAACATCAAAATTTCAATGAAAATTCAAGTGCAACCAGCTGAAATCAAATTAAAATACATTCTCCTGCGTTTAAAATCATTTTTAGCATGTTTGGGTTTATTAAAAAATCTTAAGATTTTTTGAAAATTTTCGATGCAAAATCTTTTTTTTCGATAATTTTTTTGTTTTTGTCAGATCTTAGATTTTTTGAAAACTAATGATTGCAAAACATCTGAACTAGTGTAAAAGGCATTTTAAAACCCTTTTTTCATTTAAATGTGAAGACTATGGCTTGTTATTTAAATTTTTATATTTTTTTATTTTTTTGCCCCCCCCCCTTGACCTCGGCCAGGGCCGAGGGACAAAAACTTTTTTAAATATTTGCATCGGTCTAAACTACGTAGGTATTTAAAAAAATATATGTTTTTAAATTTTATATTTGACAAACTTATTTTTTTTTACAAAACTTCCCATTAAAAAAAAACTTATTTTTGATGTTTTCTGTAATTACTATAGATATTGATAGCAAAAGCATTTTTTTAAAATAATCGAAATTTTCCAAAAATAAGTATTTTTTTAACTTATATTTAATTTTTTGTAATATTTAAATAATCGGATCGGGAATTTCTCATCACTATTAAAAAATACAGTTTTTATTTTTATTTTTGGAAATGCTAAAACCATTCATAAACAAAGTAACTTTTTTAAAAATATGGGAAGAGGGGATAATAGGGGATTAGACCACTTTTGAAAAATTCACTCATCATTTTAACAAAAATATCGATTCCTTAACAAATCTTGAGTATTTTTTTTAAGTACGGGGTTTTTGAGAATCTCTATTTAAAAATAAAAAACCAAAATCTATTGAATTATTTTTATAAGACCGTTGCAAATGTTTTTAAAGAGTTTTTGTCCCCATCCCTCGCTCTTATCAATATGAAATTTTAATGAAAGAAAGCATGTAAAATGCAAAAAAAAAAAAGGTTTAGGAAAAAAATATTTTCATTTTGCAAATTTGTGATACTTTATGTTTCAAAAAAAAAAAAAAAAAAAAAAAGTAGCTAGAAAATGATTCTTGCTTTTGAAATGCTTTTAGTTTTCCCAATAAAGATATGCCACTGTAAGAATATTTGCAATCTTGTGAAAATACGCACACAAACATCAATTTTTATGAACCAATTCACATTCATGAAGGTCGTCCACTTACATTATCATGACGACGATGCCACATTCGATGGTAACTTGAGAGAGGTCAATTCTGTCGAAAAAAAGGGCAAACAGATCGTTGCATCTCATCATGGTGAGTGTGTGTGTGTGTGTGTGTGTGTGTGTGTGTGTGTGTGTTGTGTGTGTGAGTGTGTGTGTAAGTAAATTTGCGATTATACCGCCCACTCTCCTCACACAGGAAAAACCACCCAAGTCAGCATAAAAGGTGAAATTTGCTTGGCTGAAATAATGTTTAACGATGATCTTCGACCTTTCAGTGCTTCCATATGCTGCTTTTCCCCCCTTTGTTTGGTTTTCACAAACAGTTTTTGTTACACATGGAGAGAGTTTTAGCTAAATTTGGAACGTTTTCATTTCCATTTTCTTGGATCTAGTAGGAGCTTTATATAACAAGCTTTGCACTTTGTTTTGTAAAACTTTTTTTTTGCACGAGAAGTTGATTACTTCGAAAAATTTAACCCGCAATCCCAACTATACACTATCCTAAGTCCATAAAACTAATTAATCATTATGAGAGTCAAACACAATTACCTCCCAACAATTGTCAATTACAACCAGACCCAACCTTCACTGCATTGTAAGCCGGAGCCGGAGTGATGGGGTGAAATCCAACAGCAGTAATCGAATTAGTGCCACATCTGCACAGGCTCTCAATGCCATATCCCACTCGAAAAGTGTCACCGCACCGGATTTAGGATATCTTCCGGATATCCTCCCACACATCAAGGGAGCAGACACTCACACATATTTACACTTTGTCACGGTTAAGCTATCTTTGTGCGAGTAGTTTGTTTTAAATTGTCTAGATTTTACACTCAGGTTCACTCCTAAAAAAGTTCATCGGTAATCCGAGAGCATTATACTCTCACAATTGTCATTGTAGAGGCCATTTTACTCTCGGTCGGCATTACATGAAGAAAGTTAATTCAAAAAACTTTATTTTTAGTTTCAAAATTTTAAACAGTCTAATTTGTTTTGAACAAATTTTCAGAACATAAAAAAAATCAAATTTGTATTGATTAATTACTTTGACAATAGATCGATTGAGTCAGCAGAGCACACCGGCTACGATTTCTTCCAAAACTCTGTGACGAGGGTGATGAAAATGACGTTGACGATGACAATGATTGGTTCTGGCGATGATTGTGTGGTCCTTTGGACTGTGGGGGCAGGCACGAACTATTTATAGAGTCAGTAGAGAGAAAAGGCTCTTTCGAGCACTATTGACTAGGATTCAGATTTGTGAGATTTGACCTAACCAAAAGTGGCACATAACAGAGGAAGCTTGAGGAAGTTCTTTTTGTTTTGATTAGGATGCTGTTAAGACTGGTCATTTGGGGAAAATAGGACAATGTGTGGCCTCGATTTGTGGTTTCGAAGACTAGATTCTAGGCCTTAATTTCAGCAGAAAGGATTGTTTATTCAAGCCTAATGAAGCCTCTCATTTCTTTTCACATTGCTTGAAATAGATTCCACAGAGAATTTTTTTTTCAAAATACTCCAAGTTTTGGAATTATTGTTTGTTTAGAAGGAATAACCGGAATTATTTGCCGAAAAACTAGATTTTCAAGAATTACCTAAAATTCATAAGTTATTATTTAAATATTTCGAATTTCAATAGCAATTTGACCAGGGTAATTCTTGAATATATTTCCAGCATTTTGATTTTACATTTAGCTTGTGATTGGACATAGATATGGAAGCAAGGGAAGTAAGAAAACCAAGTAAATCAAGTAAAACGAGTAAAACAAGTTGAACATGTCAAACCAGTTAACCATATCAAACAAGTAAAGCAGAAAATAAAACAAGTTGAACAAGTCAGTGAAGTAAAACAAGTAAAACAAATAACTCAACTGAACGGAATTACTTGCTGAAAATCCAGGTAATTCTGGATTACTTTCCAGCTAATGCTGGAAACCCTTGCCCTTGAAAAAAATACTTCAGCGATTTTGAGTGACTTTAATGTGTATCGAATTTATCGTGAAAAATATTCTGTAAAAAAAAAGAGAAAACCAAACAAATAAATGAAGCATGAAAAAAACAATAACTCAAGTGAATTAAAATACTTGCTCAAAATTCTTGTAATTCTGGATTACTTTCCAGCCAATGCTGAAAACCCTTGCTTTTGAAAAAAAAATACTTCAGGGATTTTGACTGACTTTTAATGTGTCGAACTGAACGGAAAAACTTGCTCAAAATCCAAGTTATTCTCGATTACTTTCTAGTCTAGGATGCTGGAAAGCCTTGCTTTTGAAAAAAATATTTAATTCAGCGAATTTGTGTGACCTTCGATGAGCATCGAAATTAATGAAAATAAACAACAAACACTAATAAAGCCAAAAATCAAACAAGTAAATGAAGTAAACAAATAACTCAATTGAACGGAATTACTTGCTCAAAATCTAGGTAATTCTAGATTACTGTCTAGTCTGAGACGATGCTGGAAAGCCTTGCTAGTGAAAAAAAAAATACTTCAGCGATTTTGAGTTTTTTTAATTTGTATCGAAAATATTGAAAGCAACTCGCCTTATCTGAACGGAATTACTTATTCAAATTCCAGGTAATTCTTGATTACTTTCCAGACGATGCTGGAAACCCTTGTTTTTGAAAAAATAATGCTTGCTACAGCGAATTTGTGTGACTTCTGATGTGTATCGAAATTTCAGCTGAATTAATAATGCCTCACCTGTTTGATTCACGAGAACATTGCTTCCATCGGGGGAGGTCCAACCCAAACAAAACATCGGAAATGTTATCACTCCCACGAGTGGAATAAATTTTCACACCCCGAAACTCAGACCGTGGCATTAATTTTTCATGGTCCTTCAAAGTATTCTGGTATTCTGACCTGTTTTTTATTTTATTTAAATTTAGCTTTAAATGATTTTTTTTGAAACAATTAATTTTTTTTAATTAGTCTATTAAACCTCATCAAATGTTAGTTTAGAAAACTAATATCTCAAGTAAAAGTCACTCAACCAAAAATAATCTTCCAGTGTTGCCAAAGACGGCCAAAAGTGCAATACTATACTACAAGAAATGGGTCACGTATTTCTCAGGTACGGTGCGACGATTTGCACGTGTACAAAAAGCCGTATCCTTGAGCCGGTCCCTAACGAAAAAAAGACACTTTCGGGCAGCAATCCTTTATCGATCGATTCTGGCGGGCAAAAAAGCGGAGACGATTCGCAAAGTGCAGCCTTTTGCCGGTCTGACAAGCAAACATTTTGTACCGAGAATGCTAAAATGATGGCATCCGCAAATGTTTTTCTTATGAAGGAAAAAAGTTGCCACCCCTTAAAAAATGCCGCAACTTTTAATTAACAGCAAACTTTTCGATCCATTAGGTAAAACAGTAAGTCTTGAGATTCAAGCAAACAAAACAAAAAAGAGAGCATCCTTTATCCGCATTCCAAAGCAATTAATTTTCCGCCGCCAAAAAGGAAAGCAAAAGGTCGTTGATCCTTAACGGTTTTCCCCCGTTGTCGGAACGAGATCCCGATTTTCAACGAGTTGGCCAGGAGCCATGGCGCGCCGCCCGACCGTCGTCATCGAGGCTTTTTGACAATCTTTTTTTTTTCTCGCCGGATTTAGCTGTCGAAAAATATGCGGCAGTTATTTGTACCTTTGATTACACTGGGGAGATTTGACCATCTTTTTTTCTACAAAAGAAATCTTCGCAAAAAAGGTCCTGCTGGTTGTCTATGGTAACAGAAACAGGAGAGTAATTTGTCAAAACAAAAACCAGGGAGATATTGATCAAGACATGCAGGATACTTTGAATAAATTAAGCTCAGTTTGATGAATATTTTTACTTTCACTGCTTCATTAATAATATAATCTTGTGTACGGATGGACGTATCCTCCGTCCACCAAGGACGAAATGATAACACCCTGAGGCGTGATGTTGTCGCGAAAGCTCGTTGTATGGAGTAGGGATGCCCAAATGTAACTATTTTGGAAACAACAAACAAGCAAAAGTTTAAAAAGAAAACAGTAAAAAATAACATTTTTTTAAGCTGGCAGCACTTATGAAATGATTTTATTCTTTTATAAATTTCAGCAAAAAAAAACCCAGATTTTACTTTCTATAAACTAACGTCATGATTCGAATTCCCGGACGCTTCGAAACCCGGACACTTCATCTTGTTTTATCAATTATTTGGATATAAGTTCGCATTATGAATGTCAAAACTGTGTTAATTGATGAACTCCAACATCAATTTTCATTTAAAGTTTAATTGAACGCTGTAGTTAGTGCCAAAACAATGAAATGCAATAAAATTAAAAGTTTATCAAAAATGCGAAACATTTCACATGAAATATTTCATAGGCGTTCAAAGCACCGGGAAGGCAAAGCAGAAATTTATGGTTTCGATTTCCTTAAATTCTAGCAAATTTTATATATAAACTATCGATTGTTTTGATGTTAACAGCTTATTTGAGACCTAAAGAATGCCATTCACTAACATTTCAGTCCAAATTTGTGCGATTCATAAGCAAAATCGAGTGTCCGGAATTCGAATCAGCTTTTATCAGTGTCCGGGATTCGAAGCACAACAAGTCATTTTAATTTTAAAATTCTGATGAAAAATTGTTAGAAAAAGACATATTTTGCATGCATTTTCTTGAAACTGACTGTTTATACTACATCCTGATGATATTTCTACACTTCCAACTTATTACATGATTTTTTGCCAGCTATAACAAAAATGATATGCTACTAAGTGTCCGGATTTCGAATCATGACGTTACCTTCAAATCTGACCAAATTTGAACATTTTTAAAAATACATTTTTTTTATTAAAAGCATTTTCTATCTAGGCCGTAAGAGCAATGTCGTACCGCACCTTTCAAATGTTGCTCCAGATATCTGATTCAAATATTTTGAACACTTTACATTCAAGATTCTCTTTTTAAAAATAACAAAATTTTGCAACACAATATGCTGTACACAAAAAAATATATCCAAATGTTACATCATTTATGATGTAACACTTTTGCACGTCATCAAACATTGAAATTTAAATGCAATTTGACGTAAATTTGCATCAAATTATACGTAAAAACATGATTTTACGTGTGATTCAACCGTTTACGTCGAATCTCAAGTTTAAATCAACTGAGTTTACATGTCATCAATTTTTTTCGTGTCGAGTAAATTCACATTTTTTTTCTGTTTATAACATGGATGTGAAATTACAACCTTAGCATCCCTAACGATTATATTTCTTATCCTCAGTCCGATGCTCTGCCCGACAGTCTGCGTTCTTTCCCGGACGTCCTTGCTGGCTTTCCATTGCTGGTTTTATTTTGTACATTTTTCCCCACCTCATTTTCTTCCCGCAATCTTCGACATGATGGTTTTCCTGCGTTTATAAGCTCATTTTCCGCACAAACTCGAAAAAAAAGAAAAGAACGTCTGCTTTCTTCTTTAAAGCTTCGCTTCCGTCTTGAAAAGCAGTTTTGAGAGGAAAATTCCCATTTTCTTCGCTGTAAGGGCAGCATTCATTGTTCGCGTTATGCGTTGGACGACCTGCCAGAGGCCATGTGGCCAGGCCAGAGGGCGTTGTGAAGGAGGAAAGGAGCTTGAAGCAAGATTCTGCTCCATGGAACAATCTCAACAATGGACAGGGCAGGACAAACAGACGGAAATATGTACACGCCCTCCTGAGAGGAGGAGGAAAGGAAGACCAAAGGAGCGGAGCAAAAATCCATACTTATTAAAAATACATGCTGGACCACATCGACCTGGCTAGGAGGAGACGGTTCTTGAGGCTAGAGAATTGTAAGGTGGTCGATGTTACAACAGGGTCGTCTACAACATTGTAAGTTGAGGATTTTTCCTCTAATGAATATTTTAGTATTTTTTTCTTTTATTCAATCTAGCTAACTTGCTAACTTCCTATTGAGCCAATCATTACTAAATTTCAATTGAAAACACATTGTTTGCTATGAAATTAGATCATTGTACTAAAAACTACCTACTAAATCTTAAAAATAATGTCGGTGCCTGCGATTCCCGTTACAGAAAAACAGGCATCGGGTCCAGACTGTTAAGAGTTCTTTATCATGGTGTCGATACAAATCCGAACAAAATATCCCTGACTTTTCCTTGACCACTTCAGACGAACAAAAATATTGCTCTTATTTTTTATTTATTTTTGAAAAATATTCTTGATATTTGTTTATGCTTCTATACGCACTTTCCTTTTTTATATAATACAAAATTAGAAGGAAATGTTTTTTTTTTTCAAGAAAAAAATGAAAGTGAACACCACCAAACAAAACTATTTTTCGCCAATCAATTCATAAAAAAACTACTGCCCCTGATCGCATAAATGTCCCATATGCATTTTCATCGTTTTTGAGTTATTGATGCAGTTTTGTTCAAAATCATGAGATCTTTCAGAAAAGCCTATAACATCCAGTACTTTGTTCTAGAAATCAGGAGGAAATCCAGTATTTTCGTGAAAACTTAACACATAGCCTTATGTGTGGGACAAACTTTCCTTGCGTTTTTCTCAGCATGCTGTTTTTGCATATGGGACATTTATGCGAACATGGGCAGACTAGGAACCTTAAAAAAGCATTTGTTTTTTTACCTTTTTGCCAAAAAAAAATGTATTAATTAAATTATAAGCAATTAACTGAGAAATTTTCTTTTATTACATCAGCGAAAATTTCCGATTAACAATTATTTGACATTTTATCCAACCACATTTTATTTAGTTAAAAAATCCAGGCGAAAAATAAAACAATAACTTTGAATAACAAAAAAAAAAGAAGGAAATTACAAGCCGCGACAAAAACATAAAAAAACAAAACAATTACTTTAAAAAATAATATTTTTATTTCAAATATTTTGAAAAAACCTACTAAAATCTAGGAAAATAAACTCAAAATTGTATTCAGTTCTATTTGCACTGGAAAAAATAAGTTTAAAAATTCCAGTTAATAATTTGTTTATTTATTCAATAATTTATTATTTCTCAATTTTATTTTAAAAATGTGTCAAATTTCAAACGCATTTTTTATGAAGCTTAAATCTAATCTAATCTAACACAAGCGCAGCCATTCTTGTCTTGTGATTAGATTAGATTAGATTTTTACTCATTATTAGTAATTGCAGTACATCCGAAAACACCCGAAAATGCACTACAAAAATTAAAACGGCCAGCCCTACTGCGTTGTGTTTACCGCAGAGAGGATTCTGGGAACGGATCACATTGCACAGAATCTTCAGGGGAGGAAGGATGCGTGGACATACCGTATCAAACGGTCCGGTTTATTTTAAAGCAATTTTTATGAAGCTTTGATTAAAAAAATATTTTATATCGGCAACAAATCCTTATTTTCTCAATAAGAATTGCAAGCAATTGCAGTCATACTTAAAAGTGTGATTCTAGTTATCACAAATACATTTTGACAAAATAAAATCATCAGTCATCGATTTTTAAAAGAACCCTTGACTGATTATAAGGCTTAGATTTTTCACGCTCAAAAATTGCAATTTCAAAACACCAAATTTCAGGGAAATTTCGCCGATTGTGAAAAATGTTAAAATACCATTGACAATTTTATGTTTCAATCACAGAAACTACTTTTTGTGCTTCATTATATATTATTCAAACAAAAAAAAATCGTCGCTAAATTTGAACGTGACACAAAATAAACTGTTCCTAGTTTCCAAAAAACAATTGCATCTATTTTATCTTTTTACATTTTATTGAATTCCATATCAAAGCAAGATTTATCAATCTTGTCCAGCCAAAATTATTGAAAAAAAAAAATATTTTCTGCGTCATTTTGCTATTTAAAAATGTTATTCAAGGGTTTCATCTCACTTTAAAAAAACTAAATTAGAAATCAATTAAAAAAAATAATATGTTACGAAATCTTCAAAATTTTATTCAAAATCATAACAGAAAACAAAAAAAGTAGGTTTTTGTTTAACTTCCACGGGAGCCAAACACCCAAATAATCAAGAATCGTGGAAATTAGACAAGACTCAGAAAAAATTTGAAATTTCTTAAAAATAAATCAATTCAATTAAAAAAAACCTGTGCAATCTTCAAAAAAAAAAAAAAAAAAACACAATATAGGGGAACTATACCCTTTCTCAGCCTATTTCTATTATCGGCCTATCAGCACTTTGATCATGAATTACAGCTTTCATAAAGTCTTTTTAACTGTTCCAAAGTAATAAATAGCTCAAATAAAAGTGAGCAAGCAACTCTCCATTGTTGATGCATATGAAAAAGTTGATTTAATAGCGGAAAACGGCAAAAGTGATGAGAATTGGTCGAACGGCTTAGCGTGTTTAAAATGGGTATATTTCCCCTACTTGTTCAGTCATTTTAACAAGTTTTGGTAGAAAAAGCCAACATTTGTACAAAATTAAACTTTTTCGTATGAGAACAACTGAAATCAAATGATTGATGTTATCTTCCTTGCGATAACTTAATTATTTCGAGAATGTGTTTATTTACTTTGAGTGATTTTTGTTAACATGATATAGGTATTCGCAGCATTCACTTCTCATTAAATATTGTCACAATTTTATGGTTATTTATGTTTTGCTAACAATTTGGTTCATATCACGCTTTTCAATTGAAAACGAATAAAATTTACTTAAAAAGTTTTTACGGATGAAATATTTATTATGTTGTTATTTCAAAGAATTGATTTGAGAAAATTGATAAATTTCACGAGATTTTCACGGGAATTCATTAATTATATTATATTTAAAAACATTTTTTAACAGGAAAATTTTCTTATTAATTTGCTTGACACATTTAAAACCATTTTAAATCGGGAACGAGAAACCGATATTGAATGTTTCTTAGGCAAATTTATGGGAACTTTTCTGATCGTTTTTTTTTGTAGAAAATTTTCAGGATAAAAACATGGCTTTATGTTGAAAATTGCGCAGTATTTTTCGAATTCAAATTCATTTGTTGACAAATCCACATTTACATTGTTTTGCTTGAAATAGATGAAAAACTGTGAAAAAAATTAAATTAAAAGTTTTCCAATCCAATACCCGCTGGCCGGCAGCGAAATGATGGGAAAGTACAGTTTGAATCGGACTTGGAATATGCCGAGCCGATACAGCTTATCTCAGACCTGGGTTGAACATTCTTTCGCGGAAAAGTCATGACAAAACTTCACAAAAGTAACATTACATTGAGTGATAATAAGTTCAATTTTTTAAAGTTTTTTTATGGTGTGCAGTGCGCTTTGCAAATTCATTCACGTGTAATATATTGGCCAAGCTTATTCCCGGTTCGATGCAGATCGTTTACCATTTGTACAAAAATAGCAGTATCCTGAAGAGAGAGTTTGTTGAGAGATAAACAAGCGGGTATAATGTTTTTATTTTGTATTTTCCGTTTTCTGAAATTTGTTCTTTTTTTATTTTGGAAGTTTGCTTTGGAAAATTATTATTTTTTGTATAAACAATCCTAAATTATGACCCACCACCCTGAGTCTTGTTGTGGCTTTTTCCCGTTCCTCATTCACACTACCTTTATCACCGGTTTTATCAGCTCACTCAACCGTCCCCTGTTGGCAGTAGCTTCCACAGCCGCAACACGGGAGTGCATTGAATATTAATATCTCCCATGCATAATGCGTGTTTTAATATGCGTTCCGCACTCGGAAGTAGATAAAACCAGGTAGATGGGCGTGTGTGTGTCTGAGTTTGTAAGTGTGACGTACGTGATCATCAATCATGACCGTAGGTGGGTTTAAATTACGTTAAATTAAAAGTTGGTAATAAATATCCAACAATTTCTAATTTCTAAGTTGGATCTTCCGAAGAAAATCTAACAAAAAATCGTAAGTTTCCTCAATTTTGGACGACGTTCAACTGGGTCAAATTAAACTTATTTAGAACACTTGGTTCTGCACAATGAAACAAAGAGGCCACTTTTGGTTGGGTGGAAGTTTGTCGCCATAGAGCGGCAACAAAATATTCAAATTTATCGACGGCATTGCATGTGCACTGCATTTTTATGTCGTGTCGTCACGGGCTGACCTGGTTTCTTGCAACTGGAATCAGCGCCTTCCCCGAGGACATCGTCGCAAGGTAGTTTTAGAGAACGATGCCAAAAATCAGGACGTTTTAGGAATTTCTATTCGAAGTTATTTCAAATAAATTTCCCGTAGTAAAGAATTTAAAATTCAGATTCAAGAAAAAAAAACCAACCACCCTAATCCAACTTCCGTCTTGAGCCAAGGATAATCCTGGTTACGTGACAAGATGGCTAGGCTGCCTAAAAATAGCGTAAAATTTTCTCATTCAACCGTTCCCAAGAGGGCCACGGAATCAGCATTTTCGATGAATATACGAGAAGACGCCGGTGCAGCAGCAGCTTCCGCAAAAAAAAGGACGTTGACACAGACAGAGTAGATTGAAGAAAAAATCCCATTCGTGCGCATTAACATACTTCAGCTGAGAAGAAGAAGAAGAAGACACGAAGAAGACGGGCAGTGAGTGTGCTGCGCCTTCGAGGTATGCAGCACGGATGACACGAGCAGGTTTGCCGTCGTATGTCGTTCGTCTTTTTATTAGATTTTTGGATTTTTTTTCGGGAAGGAAAACTCTTATGTCTGCAGAGTATTTCGGTAGTAGGTACACTCAGTTGTGTATAAAAAAGACAAATTGGTCAGTTTGTTAATCAAAATAGTTACTAGTCATACAATTGGCTCATGAACTGTAATGCTATGCTATAGTAAATATTTGTATAATCAATGCTACTTTCAAATGACTTCTCGAACATCTGTCGACGTGCTTCCCGAGCTAAAACGCCATAGGAATAAAATTATGAGAATTTTAAAATCGTTTAAAAAGCCTTTCACTTGGGAGTCATTAAAATGTAAAAAAAAATGCTGCGAAAATACAAAATAAATTACAAAGTTTAACATTTATCGTGCTTCAAAGAATTCGTTTTAACCGAAGGAACGAAATCAGAACAGGTTGGTCCTAAAATATATTTTTGAATTAATAAGCCCATTCTTTATCGTAAATTTTCGTGAAGCCTTTGAGAAAATATTATTTTTTGTAAAATAAATTTACGGTCAGATCCTGTTATTGGATCCATTCGCTGCAATCGATTTTCGAAATAGTCGGTGGATTTGATGAGGGCTTTTACACAGTAAAAAATTGTGTGAATTTGGAAGGTTGAATATTACCTCCATTATGGTGTAATTTTACCTCAATTCTAGATTACTTTTTCAAAACAAGCAATGCGCCATGGGTTTCCTATGTACATAGGACATTTAAAAAAAGTAAGCAAGAATTTGGACTCAAAAAGTGACATTATACAAAAAAAGTGGTAAAATTACACATTTTCAGAGGTAAAATTACACTTTTTTTTCAGACATAAATATGTAACCCTTCCCACATGTAATATTACTATGTTTTTAATGTGTTTTATCTTTACACTTTTTTTTGAACTTAGTAATTCAACTGCGTGTAAAATGTTGCATTATTATTATTACATACAACTTTATGTAATATTACACGTAGAAAGATGTAACACAACACAGTAAAAAACATCATGGTAATATTTGATCTGGGAAGGAATACATATAATTCAACCACTTTTATGGAGTTGTCCCCTTTTCAATCTAAATTGAGTTAAAATTACATGATAAAAGAGGTAATATTCAACCATCCCGAATTACACCATCCAATGTGTTTTACCATCGATTTTTTTTGCTGTGTATTGTTTTGTAATTAGGTCAATACAATTTCATTTTCTCTCTTCTTTCAATTGTTTTCAGGAGGAAAAATAGAAATTTGACAAAAAAAAACTTGTTACATCATGTATGAAACATTTAAAATCGTTAATATTCCTTTTTTATCAAGTTTTAAATTTAAACTGATTATTTTTTTGCGATTGTTTTTTGCCTTCTATTTTTTTTTTGCAAATTTTTGACAGACAAAAATAAAGTCATGTATAACGTATTTTTGAAAATTAGACATTGAATTCGAAATTAATTTCTTTCAACAAAGTTATTTCGATGATGACTAGTCAGCGTTTTAATAAAAACATACTTGTATGAAATTCATGCAATGTAGAAAATCTTTCACATTTATAAACAAACTGTTTTAATATTTGTAAGCCTTGCCATATTATATCTTAGAATTTATTTTTTGTTTACTTCCGAAAATCATTGATCAATATGAAACATGCTAACTGAATTTTAAGCAGTTATCCTGCTATAAACGCAAAATTGTCTGATGTGTAAAGAATTGAGAAATATAAGTTTTGAATTTAATTAACAAATGTTAGTGAACAATCATTGCAAGCTTTTTTTAGTGGTAAATTGTACATTAATAATGTTGATGCAAAAAATGAAGAATTAGTAAAAATTTTACATGGGATCATCTTTTTTTTAAACTGTTTAAAATTAATCTAAAATCATATTGATGATTCATCCATTACACAGCAAAAAAAAAATGAATTTTGGAAGCATAGCATAGCATTGGTGTCTACAAGTTCTTTTTAATGAAACTGAGTGTAAATACCGAAGAAAAATATGTTTTAAAATGCAATCATGGGTGCAGTTTGCTTTAGACAAATTGGATCTGTGGTGTTTAAATCTCAGAATACTATTTTCAAATGGACTTCATATAAGCATATTGTGTTTAAAATAGGAAAGAGTTCGGCACAGTAATTTTGTACTTATTTCCCAAGTAGGAAAGTACGACTGAACAGCATTTGCGACATTGACAAGGGTTTTGCACTACGTGATGTTTTGTTTTCAATTCCCCCCTCAGAAGCTGACGACGGTGCTGCTTGAACGTGACACTGCGGTAGACCAAAAGTCTCGTGAATTTGGGGGATGAGCTTTTTAATTAAGTTTGAGGTTGTGGGTTCTTCATTCTGGTTGAGATTTTTTTTTTGAAATTTGTTCTGTTTATTTTAGGACGATCTAAACTGTTAAATTCGCTTCTATTCACAAAGCTCTCACTTGAGCTGATTGTTCATTCATCTCGCGTGAATCATCTGGATTTCATCAACAAATTGGACAATGCGACCCAAACCACACCAGTAGAAAAAAGAAGTCATTATTCAAAATTTTCCTTCATTTTCTCTTCCCGATTCAGCAGACATTTCCTTCCGAGCCAGACGCGCGTAATTACCGCTAATGGACGGCTCGCGGGACAGGAAAAAAACATAAACATAAACAACAGAACGCTGCTCCTCCTCCTTCTGGCTGAACTGGGGATTGCTGGTTAAGGTGCAAGGTATGATGGATTATGTTACTTTAATTTTTTTTAAATATGACTTATTTTAAGTTATATTATTTAGACAATTCTCACCAAATGTGTTTTTCATGAATTCTATTTAAAAGAAATTAAATTCAAGCCCTAAAATAATCCGTGATACCCGATAAATACTCTAAAACCTTGACCGCGGTCGGTGGTCGTCCGAGCGCAAACTCGTAAACCAAGCGGCCACAGTCGCGTGTCGCATTGCAAAGCATTTTTTTTATTTGTCGAAAAAAATACCAGTCTGACTGAAATATGACACTCGAGAGTGCTAAATTTATACATCGATACATTAAGGTAGGGTACGCAAGCACCAGCGAAAAAAGTCAACAAATAAAACGCTAATGGTCTTATCATGAGTGCGTATCAGATATTTCGGCTTCCAAATAAATATAAAAAAACACGCAAAATGAATGCAAAGATATTCGCTGGAAATGGTTTATTAATTTTGTGGACACACCCTCTCTCTGTCAATCTCTCTCCCACTCGTTATCGGTCGAGCGGAAAAAAGATATTTGAGTGTCCGTTTCAAAAAGCCAGCGGCTATTACGCACGAAATTGAATGGGATCTGGAAATTAGTCATTCTAACCCTTAGTACTTTTTGCACAAAATTCATTTTTGAAAAAAAAAAATTATTTCAATTTTGATACAATGGTTTTTAAGCTTAAGGTTACTTCAGATCAGAACCTTAAAAAAAACCAGTCAATGACACATTTTCGACGCCACAGTCCCCATGGAAAGAGTGTGACCAATTCTGTCATATCATTCTGGAAGGGGCATAAAAGAAGGGGGTGGCTCGTAAATTTGAGCTTTTCTGTTCGCGCACGATGACATTTATCGCTTAATTGTTGAAGTTTTTTTTTGTTCTTGTTCGCTTTTATTATTCGACAGTGTCGAGGGAGCGAAAAGGGTGAAAAGATGAGGTCCGCCATCATAATTACTCTGCAGCGATGCTTAATTGTCGTGACGGTTGGGAATTACAGTAAAAGTTACTCACGATAGAACGGATGATCAGTTAGGTGATTTTTTTGTATTACCTGCAAGAAAAAAAGAAAAATAGTTTAGTACGACTATCGAAAATGAGAAAAGTTAAAAATTTAAGAAATGTAACAATGAGTAACGATATCAACAACATCTTTAAACGTTAAGGTTATGCCCGAAAATTTTATTGTCCGAAGATAACGAATTGTTTTTTTTTAGGATTTTCGCTGAGTAACAACTTTTGTGCAAAACCCAAAATTTTCACAATCAAATAAAAATACTAAAATTTTCAACTCAAGCGATGTAAAATTTCGTATTATTTTCAGTGGGTCGCAATATTGATTAAAAGTACAATTTTTTTCATAAAATACCATGTTCTTTAAACATACTGATATTTAAAATAATTTGGAAATTTGTCGAATTTGAGTTTTGGCACTAAAAATTGTAATACTGTAAAAATCCATACAAAAAAAATGCAAAATTACAAATTACTAAAATTTCAGTATTTTCGAAAAATATTCGGTATTTTGTGAAGACTAACCGGCTCCGTGGCTTAATGGTTACGGCTTCTGTCTCCCAAGCAGAAGGTTCAGGGATTAAATCCCGGTCGGTACCTTTGAAATTTGGAATCAGGAATTTGAATATGAATAAAAACTAAAATGAGTCAGGTGGGATTCGAACTCGCACCTTTGGATTGGTGGTCTGGGACGCTAAGCAGTCGGCCATCAGAAGGTTTACACTCTAGCAGTGAATTGATCCGTAGTGTTGAAACATGTTATCTTCTCATATTAAATACGTGCTGATCCCTGATTTGCCTGAGGGGATTGGAAGTCTAAATATAGATCGATTTTCCTTCAGATGCTTGCTTCTATGTTTAGGCGGGGCCGAACAATGCCCAGCGACCTCGGAATTGGACCGCAAGGAGCTCTGTCATTCTGAAATGGGTCGTTGGAAGCAGCGCGAGTGCTGTCACCACCTAATACCCGGGACTGAGATAAGCTGTATCAGCATTCGGCATATGCAAAGTCTGATACAAATTATACTTTCCCATAATTTCGCTACCGGTTAGCGTGTATTGGGTTGGACCACACACACACACACATATTCGGTATTTTGTGAAGACTGGATAATATCTACTTGAAAAAGTAAGACAATCAAAATCGTTTGAAAGCCGTATTGTAAGCTGCACAAATTTGAGTATTTAAAAAAAAAATATTTTGTTCGAATTTTAGAAAATCAACAGAAAATAAAATTTGAGTGTGTTTTAAAAAATACGATAGTTTATGAAAACTCTAGCAATTAACTCTAGTAATTGTAATGCAGTGAAAATCTCTACAAAATATTTCATCGTTTACCCATATTGCACATTTACAAAATTTCTGTAAAAATTAAAAAAAAAAGTGTTTTATGATAATTTGAGTATAATACACTTTAAATTGCAATACAGTAAAAATTTTCACACGATTTCGTGTGTGCATATTGCAAATTATAAAAATTGGTGTTTAAAAAAAAAAAAGTTTATGTTTTTGAAGGGGGACTGAAAATCGGCTTTTTTTTCGAAAAAAATAATAAAAATTTCAACGGAAATTCTAGTGGAATTAGCAAAATCAATTAAAAATGAATTCCCTTGCATTTAGACTAATTTTTAACATGTTTGTTTGAAAAAAATAAAGTCTTATAAATTTTGGTGAATTTTCGATGGTACAGTATCGCAAAAAGTTTTTTTTCTTTCGCTAACAATTTAGTTTTCGTCAAATCTTACATTTTTTTAAAGCTAATGATTGCAAAACAACTGAAAATGTTGGAACAATGCCCCCTTCCTTTGACTTCAGCCAGAACCGAATGACAAAAACTTTACACCCAAAGTTAAAGGCCGAGGGGATTGTCCTCCCGAAAAGAAACGTGAGGAAAGTACTATTTTGCGTGAGTTAAAACCTCTCGCGTGTTCATTCGTTCATTGAAACAGTTCATCCATTGAGTGCCTTATATGGACAAATGACCGCCACTTAGTCACCGAACCATAGTGGCCCATACGGCAAAGGCACGGTTCAATAAGCCGAAGGTCTTGGGTGCGAGTCTCGGTACCGGTACTTTTTTTTGATAGATGAACTTTTTTGGAAAATGAACCCATGAGTAAAGTACTCTCGGTAATTTCGGGATTTATCCTCTCCGTCCGCACACAGTACCATTTTACTACCGAACCGTGCTCTTTATCCTCTCGTATGCCGATGCCCAGTTCTGGGTGTAGAAAATATTTGAAGAAATTTTTATATATATTTGTTTAATGACCAACTTAAATAGAGGAGAAAATCGTGACGTCAGAAATGAACTCAAATCACTCAAAGTTCATTTTGTGAGTGACTTCAACATTTTGGCCTAGTTTGACAGCTACACAGAAAAAAATATGTAAATTTACACAGCACGTAATTACTGTTTCTTATGTAAACTCACTCAATGTAATGTTGAAATATGATGTAAAGAGTAAAAAGTCATGGAAATTACTCCAATGTAAATCTAAATCTAATGTAAATCATGAATCTAATGGAAACGTTGAGCATGGAAACTCAAATCTGATGAATTTCTACCCGTGTTCGGCTTCCTGTAAATTCCTATTTAATGTAAATCATATATCCAATGTATTTCTGCCAAACGGTGACTTCAAAACTACCCGAACTAAAAATAGTTATATTTGGTTCTCTTTCTATCGCTCTCATACTTCGCTGGCCCACTGCCTGAGCCTCGACCTGAACAAGTTGATGCTTTAGCCGCTCGTTTATAAAATGCGAAGATGGCTCAGTCGGCAGCGGGTAGCAGCAGTAACACCGAACATCCTACCCGTCGTCCGTTCGATTCCAGTACAGCGTTATTCCACTTGGCCGTCGACGAGAAAGCGCCCCTACCTGTGAAACAACTTTTTAAAATCAAAATTTCCTTTTGCTGCCCGCTTCAATCATTTTAAAATAGAACATAGGCCACACCCTTTTCCTACTTCAATCCAAGTCGAGCTTCTCATTCCCATTGGCCTATCAGAATTAGTTGATTTGAACCAATGTAAATTCCAAAAGTAATGTAAATTCCAAAACTAATGTAAATTTTCAAAACTAATGTAAATTTCCAATGAATCTAATGTAAATTTCCAATGAACCCAATGTAAATATACATCATTTATCATGATACCTTTTGGTACATGATAAATAATGTAAATTTACAGGAATATTTTTTTCTGTGTACATTGTCCCCAGTTTTTTTGTGGGAGAGAAAAGGAGGCGAATACTTTATGAAAATCATACCTGTCAAAATTCCTAGCCTCAAAATCGATTTGCAATATGGGTTATCGAACGACGTGTAATTTAGAATGAATTTTACACTTATTTTCAATTTTTGGTGTGAAATACACTTATTTCATAATTAAAAATATTGGTAAAAAAAGACGCGAAATTTTGTGTAGAATTTTACTGTTATACAATTTTTAGTGTAAAATAGTAAAATTTTTATAAAACAAGATATATTTTTGAAAAAAAAATATTTAAAAAAAAATGTAATGTAGGTATCAAACGATAAAAATATTTGTATTACAATTTTTATGGTTGAATAATAAAATATGCACTGAATATCATATTTTTTTAAACATTGTTTTTAAGGATTTGCAATTTGTATTAACAAACGACAATTTTTTTGTATAGATTTAGTACAAAATACTAAAATTTTCACAAAATACCGAGTATTTTTTGAAAATACTCATTTTTTTATAATTTGCGATTTGAGTATTTTTAATAGGAAAAATAATTTTCACAGATTATCAAACTATTTGAATATGAGTATGTTAAAAAATGCGGTATTTTAGGAAAATTTTAGTATTTCACATCAAAATTGTGATGCACAATATATCAATGCAAAATTTTGCGTCGTTTGATATCCGTCATGAAAAGTCATAAAAATTTGTGTTTAATCAAAAATATTAGAGTTTTTACAAAAAAAAAAAAATAATTTTAAGAAATGGTAAGGGGTTGTTTAAGCATTTTTTTAGGAGAGACCAAAACTTTTTATGTGAGAAATTTAGTGAAGCATATCTTTATGAATTAAATGTTTAATCGACTTGTTTACCAAATATTTTCACCTCATTTATTTGATTTATTTATACAAAATTTCTGTCAATGTCGTTCAACTTTCTAGAACAAACCTAAATGCTTAAAAAAGAACACCAAGCAAAATCATAACCTAGCTTTTCAAGACGAGGTTGATGATGTTGCATTTTCTCGCTAATACGTGACTGCAGAAGTTCTACTGCGGTACGTCACAATATGCAGTATGTTGCTTTAGAGCGTTTTCCTAGCAGTCAGGACTAAAATCTGCAGAATTCGGACAGATGGTATCGACGCAATTCTGTTATTTTAAATCATGCTTACTAAAACATCTTAGATTTTTTTTTGCCAACGCTTAAGTCAACACGATTTAATAGAAAAAGAATGTTCAATTCATCAATATTGCTCGTTTCCCAATCAATCTTTACTTTTTTCCAAAATCATGCAATCAAACAGCCATCAAACTGTGCCGACGGCGAAACTGTAATCAATCCTGTCGGAACAGATTGGCAATTGCTTTTCGGACTGTCAAAGCAAAGTAGAGAAAGAATCGTTGCTGAAAGAAATTCCGGCAAGGAAGCGACACAAATCCAACTTTCGAAAAGCAAACTTAATCCTCAGTTCTTTGAAGAAGTTGAAAGAATAAAGAAGTCTTCTCTATTGCCCTCTGGTGGAACACTTTTCGAGCAACTTTTCTGCTTGAAGCAAAAAAAAAAAGTGTAGAAGACACGAAAGTTCCGAAAAAGACGCAATATCTGGTTATTTTGTGAGACTGTCTGTCTGACTGTGCGAGTATGTATTTGCTGTCAGTAAATTTGAACTTTGATAGTGGCCTCGTTTACTGCGCGCGAATGTGTGTTCCCTCTCTTTTGGGATTTACTTTTTACGGGTGCAGTTTGAACCTTTGAAAGTGGAGCCAAAGCTAATCCCAACGTCGAAAGCAAACAGTGAAGCGTCCCGTGATGTAATGTGGAGACAGGGATGGGAAAATCTTAGTTTAAGGTGGAACACTCGCAAGAGTTAGCTGTCGCTTTGCCATGTCAATTTGGACACTTTACGAGGTTTTTTGACACTGTTTTCTTCGTTCTACAATCTGACAAGGACAGCGCCGTTATTGGTCATAATCGAGATTCCCATCACTGATTCGTGGCAAACCGGAGAAACAAGATCACCAGCTAATATCTAGATGGAATCAATTACCTTGCATATAGATCTTGCACGGTTCGCTGGGTTTCCGGTCGTTCCAGTCGACGCCGTGTCGTGGAACGTGTACTTACGCCCACCTCCTTAGGTCGTCAACAAGATTTTACCCACGTGGGCTTCGAATCCAATAGTCGTACAACAATGAAATCTAGGGCGTTGTGGTAAAATGATGAAGTTCGGAGCATTCACCAGGAACGATAATTGCACACACTGGCAGCGTGTGCACAAAGAGAATTTCTAAGCGATTTCATTCGGTAACTCGAGATTCATTCCCTGAACAACTTTCCGGGGGAGTTGACGTCTGACCTATCCCACGTGCTCCCTTCTCTCCTTCAAAGTAATGGGCATCGGCATCGCTCTGTATAGTGTGGTTTGTAAAATACGTGTAACAAATCCAATTACCACTCGCAGAGTTGGCGGTGACGGCGTCCGACTGGCTGACCTGGTTGGTCCGGTCAACAATTCCCAGCAGGGGTCGGTCAATTAGAGCTACGTTCACTCTCGGTACACTTGGTACACCCAAATGGAAGAACTCTGACAACAAATGTTGACTTTTATGGCTTCTTCAACCATTTGAATCGTAGTTTTTAGTCGTACACAGTAAAAAAATCATGTTAATATTACATCTGGAAAGGGGTACATTTTTTATGTCAGAAAAAATGTGTAATTTTACTTCTGAAAATGTGTAATTTCACCACTTTTCTGGTGTAGTGTCACTTTTTCTGTCTAAATTGCGGTAAAATTACATCATAAAAGAGGTAATATTCAACCTTTTGGAAGGTTGAATATTACCTCTTTTATGATGTAATTTTACCTCAATTTAGACTGAAAAAACGACACTACACCAGAAAAGATGTAAAATTACACATTTTTAGAGGTAAAATTACACATTTTTTTTCTGACATAAGAGATGTTCTCCTTTCCAGATATAATATAACCATCACAGTTAAAAAATGTGTAATTTGGAAGGTGTAATTTTGGAAGATTGAATATTACCTCTTTCATGATGTCATTTTACCTCAGTTTAGATTTAAAAAGCGACATTACAACAGAAAAGTGGAAAAATTACAAATTTTGTAGAGGTAAAACTACACATTTTTTTCTGACATAAAAGATGTACTCCTTTCCAGATATAATAAATGTAATATTACCAGGATTTTTTTTTCTGTATATCAAGCCATCGTGGCATAGAGGTAAGAGCATGATTATGAATCTAAGGGCTTCAGTTCAATTCTTGTCATTGGAAATCTTCTTTCTTCAAATTTTATTGTTTTCTTAATGTCAAAAGGTCCAATTATGACACCTCTCATTTGAGTGCATAGATACATACTATAACGTGTACATGTGTGCAAGGTTTGGTTTGACAGCATTTGGATACATTACGCGACACGTGCTATCACCAGGCACCAGGCCAGCATCAATTAACAGCTTCCCACGAATTGATTACGGGCGTCTGATGGACGCTGAAAAAAATTTCAATGGAATTTGCTGTGTAAATTTTTTAAAGAGTCGTACAAATAAAAAAATATTATCACTTCTATTTGCTTTGATTTAGTTGTAGATCATCCATCTACTAAACACTTCCAAGTTTATACTAGCACGCCCTTTCTAAACACTCTTCCAGACTACACAGCACGACTGTTCTAGAATGACAATGCTACGAGACTCTGTCGTAGTTGACAACTTTATCATTGTGTGTTTTTTCTCTCTCTTCAATTCTATCCGTGCTGATAATTTGATTGAATTACTCAAAGTGGCTAAGCACGACTATATTCCGAGCAATTTGCTCTTGAACTTGAATGCTCGCACTGACATTGCTTCTTTGTAATTTTATAGTGTTGAAGGGCTTTTAAAGTCTCTGTCATACACAGCAAAAAATCCGATGGTAAATTCGCATGCAAAAGCATGCACATCACCTTCGTCAAAAAAGACACTTAATATTACACGCTACATGTACAATTTTTGTAAACACAAAAAAAAAGTTGCAACCGACTAGATTCAAACCCAGCACCAACAGTAAGGACTGGCGCCTTAGCCCGCTCGGCCATCAGACCGATGAAAAATGGAAAGGATAAACGCATATATGAGCTTGACATTTCGGTCAAGTAGGTTTCCCATACTGATGGGCTACATATTTCAGGGTGTAATATTACATAGAATTTCATAAAATAATGCAAAATTTATTTTACACCCAGGCCATTTACACGCAGCTGGATTACAACAATTTTTGCTGTGTATTTAAATCAATTAACCACAACATAACTTCAAAATGTCCCCTTTAAACACCCACTTTAAAACCCAGTTTGATTAAAAAATTGAGAGAAACAAGTAACATCTGTCCCCAAGGCCCCCTTCAGTTTTCTGGAATTTATCTTGTCATTAAAAAGTACTTCCATCAATGACGCGGTGACGACGATAGGCTGGAAAGACACAACGACGGCGACACACTACGCTCATAAGTCACGTTTCCGACGGCTGGTACTTGGCTGGTGAAGGAGATGGAGGGTTTTTGTCCTCCCCCATCGTACCTTACCTTCCGCACGGGGGGGAACGGCCTGTGGCCCGTCGAGACAGGATCGTAAATAAAATTATTCTCTTCATTTCCCGGGGAGTCGTCGGTGCCGTGGGAACGGGTTGAGAGGAATGGGGTTTTTGTTGAAACTTTTAGATTTATAATTTAATTGTTTAATTGTTCAATTGTTTAAAATTCAACACAAATTTCAACAGATTGTTTTAGTTACATGGTGATGATATAAATGAAGTCATTATTTTTTACAACAGAAATTAAATGTTAACACAACATGATAATCTATCGAAATCCAGTATAAAATTTTGTTCATAACTTTTAGTAGATTTTGTATTATATTTTGATAGTAGAGCACTTCTCTCTTTAAAAAAATCTGT
The DNA here is from genome assembly GCF_016801865.2 of Culex pipiens pallens. Classification (NCBI taxonomy): domain Eukaryota; kingdom Metazoa; phylum Arthropoda; class Insecta; order Diptera; family Culicidae; genus Culex; species Culex pipiens. Next base: position 170,240,498 of record NC_068939.1, read on the forward strand.
TTTAAATTGTTGTATGTTTTATAAGGATGAAACTTTGTCCATCGATTACATAGGTCTAAATAAGCCATTTTGCATTATTGGTTTCTCCATACAAGTCTCTTTATAAATTTGGGGAATATCCATAGAAAAAGTCGCAAATCTGTGACTTGACAAGGGATTTTCTGATCGCGATCGATTTGGTGCCTTCGGCAAAGTTGTAAGTTATGATTTTAGGAATTTTCGGGGAAACAAGCACACGAAAAAAAACTATTTCTATAAAAAAAACTCGACTTAGACAAACTCCAACCCCTACCATTTTTTTAACGCCTAGAATTTTTTTTTTTGAAAAGTATTGAACATTTACGCGAAAAAGCTTCCAAAAAACATTTTAAGGGTGCACAGAAACCAAGGAAGTTGTTGTCTTTTTGTTCCAAAATTTTGAAACTTACGGACCCAATCCTGCCACAATTTGATTGTAAAAATAGTTCAATTTTGTTCTAAATTTTCTTGAAGACAGTACTTTAGGGGATGAATAAAAAATTATATCGAAAGTTCCCGTAGTTTTGAAAATACTAAAATGTCTGTAACAAAAATCTTGGTGCAAAAGCTCTGGTTGATGTGCTCCGTTAAGATTTAAAATTCAATTTTGAATCAAAAACGATTTTGGTGATTTTTTTGATAAAACGCAGTTAAAGCCTTTTCAGGGTTATAATTTTCAGAAAAAAATGTCTTTTGCATTGTTTTAATAGTGTCCATCCTTGTCCATCTCTGGATAAAAGTATTTTCAGATCTATAAAATCACGACTTACAATTGCCTTTTTTGAAATGTAAGTAGTGTTTTTTTTTTATATTCATCTAATTTTTATTTCACTTAAAAAAAAAACAAAAAAAAAACGGACGCCTTGCAATTACTTGTTTACATGGTGTAGAATTTACAAAACAATATTTTATAAAGAAAAATAAAATTCTTAATTTTTTTTTTAAATCAGCCCAAATATTTTTAAGGGTGCACAGCAACCAAGGAAGTTGTTGTCTTCTTATTCAAAAAATGTCAAACTTACGGACCCAATGAATAAAACGTAATATCGATAGTTCCCGTAGTTTTGAAGATACTAAAATGTCTGTAACAAAAATCTTGGTGCAAAAGCTCTGGTTGATGGGCACCGTTAAATAAAGAAACGAAATTACACAAGAAAAGAAATTTCAAAGCTGTGCTGCAAGACAGTCAAAAATCATTTTGAAGTGTTGCCAGTTTCTTGAAAAATCTCTGCTTTAACATTTTGAAAATAACGTCAAAGAAATTTACAATTATTTTTGTTAAATTAATATTTACTTATGCATATTTTTGATAGTTACATTTTCTTGTGGTTGTCATGACTGATTACATCTCTTAAATTATTTTTTTCGAAAATATAAAAGAAATCTGTAATACTGTTTAAAAATAGTGAAGACAGAAATATTTGCAAAGGGCCCAAAAATGAGAAAAAAACAAGCAAGAAAAATGAGGGTTTGAATCTTTTTTTCCGTTATTCTTTATGAACAAAATATGAATTTATGAATAATTTTAATTTTTTGTTACAATTGTATAACTGAATCAAGTAACAACTTTTTTTTATCAGAGTTTCGAACGTTAAGCTTGTTATTTGAAATAAAGCTTTATTTACTTGTTTCTCAAAATAGTGTCCACGTCGTTTATGGATGGTCCCACAGGCAATATTTTTTTTATGAACTCTGTTCACAAAAAGTTTAACTTCCAAAAAAAACTTATTTTTAAAGATTTTTCTAGTGGATTTTAGTGGACCAAAAAGACATTACTGAGCAACAGAGAAGCATAGACAAAAAAAAATCAAGAAGATATAATTTTTTGAACAATGAATGATTTATGAAAAATGTGTAAATTATACCCTGAAAAATTCAAACGTAATTTTTCAAAGTAAATTCAAAGTTGCAATCGAGAAGAATTCATTTTTTTTATAGACGTTTTCAAGTTATGGTAAAATGGGTGTAATTCCAGGTAGAAAAAAAAGTATATTTTTGCTCTTTGATGTTATGTTCGTGTATGTCCATTTCTGAACATATTTTATTAAAATTGCTGAGAAAATCCTCTGCAATTTTCAATGTTCAAAAATTAAATCTCTGTAAAATTTTCATATTATTCGAATAAAAATATTTAAAATTTCAAAATGAAGCAAAACATTTCCAACATTTCCAATCGAATGAATGAACAGCAAAAAATAATCATTAAATTGGATGAAATATGATAAAAATAAAAATCTAGTTCAGTCGTGGCGTATTAAAATGCAAAAAAAGGTTCCAACCGACAAGCTGCTACTGCGGCAGCCTCGTAGTCGTCACTCAGGGAGCCACTTTCAAACTATTAAAAATGAAGACGGAAAGGGATGGTCCCTCGAACCGGCGTCATCGTCGCCGCCGACGTCGAATGGGGGGAAAATTATGGTCCACCCAAAACGGCGACCGACGTCACCCTCCATCGGGAGATGAGGTGACAATTTTAAAAGCTGGTTATTTCGAGCGGGAACGACTTTTTTTCTCTTTCTCTTGTGACACTTGGTTGCACTTTACTCTCATACTGATACCAAAAAGCCACACACACACAAGGAGATCGGAAGTGGTGCGGAAAATGTCATTTATGGTGACATGGGCCCCCACTCTCTCCCTCTCGATCGTCTCTGGTTTAACACCCCTTTAGGAACTTATTTCATTTTGGGAAAGGGGGTTTTGGGTGAGAGTTGTCCACTTTGATGTGTGTCCGGCCGTTTTTTAAAGGTGTGTGTCGTGGCAGGTAATAAACTGAAAATCAACTCTTTTTGTTACACGGTTGATTTATGGCTACGGTAAGTTTTGAACGACATTGTTATGCTCAACGGCACCAATTTGGGCGCATGGGTACAGGAACCGAAAGTGACGTTATGTTTTATGACATGACTCTGTTGACCAGGGGGGATTTATGGGTTACTTTTCAACGAGTTCCTTAAGAGGATTGGGCACTTGTTAGTTGAATTATTAATTATGGACTTTGAAGTTAGGCTTCAGGGATTAACAATTTTAATATAATTGAACACACAATTACAAAGCACAATCACAAATTTTTGAATAAAATTATTTTAAATTACAATATCCAAATCAGTTGTTCTGTTATTTTATTTTAGCAAATAAGCAGCATTTTGTTATTGAGATGTTTTTCCTGGCTGGTACACGGAGAAAAATGAGTTCCAGAAATCGTGAACAAGCGTTTATGAAATTGGGAACCACGAACAAAACATAAAATTTCATGGTAAGTTTTTCAAAAACCTACCACGGATTTGAACACTTCGTTTGTGGTTTGCAATCAAAAAGTGCACGGGCTATTCAAGTTATAGCCATTTTAGGTAGCTTTTTTTTAAATAGTCGCAGTTATGCATTTTTTTAAATTAGTGCCCATGTTTGCCCACTTTTGGAAAAAAAAAATTGAAGAGCTGAGAAAACTCTCTATATTTTGCTTTTTTGAACTTTGTCGAAAGACCCTTAAATGTTGAGATATTGCCATGCAGATTAAAAAACAGGAAAATTGATGTCTAAGTCTCACTCAAACAACCCACCATTTTAAAATGTCGATATCTCAGCAACTAATGGTCCGATATTCAATGTTTGAATATGAAACATTTGTGAAATTTTGTTCGAAAACAATATTTTTTTAAATCAAGTTTAACATTTCAAAAGAACAAACATTCAATATTACAACCTTTTAAAATGTTAGTCTTGATTAAAAAAAAAGGAAAATATTGTTTTCGAAAAGATCGGAAAATTTCACAAAGTAAATGTTAAGTTTTATACTAACAGGCTATCATTTCCAATAAATTACAAATTAAAATAACGAATGTTTCATTTTTTAAAGTTTCCGAGATATTGGTGATCAAAAAATGTTTTAAAGTCTTTGCATGGCAATATGTTAACAATGTTCAAAAAAAAAGAAATAAAGAAAATTTTCTCAGCTCTTCCAAAAATATTTTTTTGTAGTAGGCTAAAGGAATTTTGATTGCAAATTCAATTTTACATCGATAAATAAAGTTGAAAAATTTTTGCGACAAAAATTTCGATTTATTGAATAGATCAGTATTGATTCAAAAATTCATAACTCGGTCAAAGATTTTATGGAAGTTTCTGAAAAGTTGGCATTTTATGTTTTCTAAAAAATATGATAAAAACGTAACTTAATCCACCTTTAGGTGGTTGGTGCCTTCCTCTCATTTAAAGAGTGATTACAATCCCCTAAAGTGTCCACATGGTTTACGGATCTCCCCAAACGTGATCGCAGCACCTAAGAGGTCGAGTAAAAAAACAGACTTCCTACAGACTTTTTGTCAGGATTATACAGACACCGCCTTTCAGGAAAATGGCATCCCTCTACAAGGCTTTTTTCGTGGCGACCAGACGGGACCATTTGAGGTTATGTAAATTCAGACCATTTTTTAAACTGCTTGTAATTTTAGATAGGTAAGTCAGATCTTGAAAATTTTTAATCCACGAGAAAGGTCATCTCATATGCTTTCTAAAAATATATAACATGTGAGGGTTTCATGAAAAAACCACCCTTTTTACCATAATTTTAATTTAATATGGAACAGTTTTTTTAACATAACTTATTAAATACATGAGAAAACTGCATGAATTTAAATAGCAACTTAGGGGACGTTAAGACGGATCGATTAAAACCATTCCGGCCAAAATCGGTTGAGCCTGTGACAAGATATTCCAGTGACATTGATTTGGTACACATGTCTACATACAGCCAAACACACAGACATTTGCTCAGCTGGTGATTCTGAGTCGATATGTACAAATGAAGGTAGGTCTAGGAGGTCTAACTAAAAAGTTCGTTTTTCGAGTGATTTTATAGCCTTTCCTCAGTAAAGTGAGGAAGGCAAAAATAGTGTTTTTTTTTGTAAATCAAGTTTTAGTCACTAAAAGTGAAATTAAAAATCACAAAAAAATACCGTGTATCACTTTTTTCAGTGTAGTCCTTATCCATACCTACAACTTTGCCGAAGACACCAAATCGATCAAAAAATTCCTTCAAAATATACAGATTTTCGAATTTTCATGTATCATTTTTGTATGGACTGCTGCAAAATTTGTATGGAAAATTATATGGACAAACTAATGTTGCAAAATAGCTTTTTTGGGCATACCGAAAGCACCAAAAAAGTTTCAGCCGGATTAAAAAATATAAAAAAATCGAATGACCGAAATCTCAGAAAATTGCCAAAAAAAATACTATTATTTGAGACTTTCGATTTTTAAAAAAAGATCTAGAAATTAAATAATATTATGATGATGATGTTGAACCAAATTTGTGGGGAGGCTACAAAAGTTCAACAAGCTCAACATAATTATGCTGCCTCAAAAACATTAAACCCAATTTTCAGTGACAGTGACAACAAAGTTATCTCGAACTGCTTGGCAAACTAAAGCTCCGTCAACCGTCACAGACGTTCAACTTTCCGCTCACTGTCACCGAAATTGGTATCGCAGTTTTACCGGTCAGCAAACACGAACCAAAGTTTTATTTGACCAAGGAAAAAGCAAACGAAATAAAAAAAAAATCGTTCTTCTTTTATCAGCAAAAAATATCTCAATTTGCCCCACCATTGGAGGACGTTGAGCAGCCTGCGCCGTAATAGTCAGAATACTTTTCACGATTTTGCTTTTTTTGTTGGAAAAGCGCGACGATAAAAGGTGGAAATGTTGCCGGGTTGTTAATTTTTGATTGGTTGTCGAATGAAATCTTATTGATTCAATTCTATCCTGCAATTTTCAGAAAAAAACTCGTTTATTATTTATAATTTAACTTTTAATTCAAATTATGTTTTTCTTTTTTTCAGGATTCCATAATAATTCCCCATCCTTTTTAAAAGGCTTCCCGAAGAGCCCTGCGCAAAAGCTTTCTTATGTAAAGAGACAAAGTTAGGCTCTTGTGGGTTAACCAACGACCAACTGCACAGAAAAAAATAATGTAAATTTGGAAGATTGAATATTACATCTTTTATGATGTAATTTTACCTCAATTTAGACTGAAAAAGTGACATTACACCAGAAAAGTGATAAAATTACACATTTTCAGAGGTAAAATTACACATTTTTTCTGACATAAAAGATGTACCCCTTCCCAGATGTAATATTACCATGATTTTTTTTTCTGTGTGGGATATCATAACTCGGTCATAATTTATCATAAATCACACACAAGAAGAACAAAAAAAGCTCCGCCCAGGGCAGCTTACCTGCTCATTTGCCTATCTAGAGGAAAGGCACCGCTTTGGAACGAGAAAATGAGTTCATTTTATCTCGCACAAAAACCCTCGCAACTCTATAACTTATAAAGGTATTCCATAAGCCACCCTGTGCCGAAGCTATTATATTGGCACCGTTTTGTGGAGGCGGGATGAGACATTTCTTGGCATCAGTTGCAGCGAAAGCTGCAACCGCAGTTTGTATGGAAAAGTGACCCTTCCAGGCAAACGGGAAAGTAGGGCATCAACTAGAGATGGGGCTCACTGATTTTTTTTATTGCGTCATAACTTTGAGAGGATTCATGGAATGATTTGCAATCGGAAAAATAACTCATAGAAAAAAATAAAATTTTCAAAAGTGTAAAATTTCTTTTATTTCATGTGATTTTAATAACAAAAGTTTTTTTTTCAAGGGTTTTTTTAAGAGGTCCTAAACTGCCCCTGATCGCATAAATGTCCCATATGCATTTTCATCACTTTTGAGTTATTGATGCAGTTTGATTCAAAATCGTGTGCTCTTTCTAAAGAGCCTATAACATCCAGTACTTTGTTCTAGAAATCGAGAGGAAATCCAGTTTTTTCGTGAAAACTTAACACGTAGCCTTATGTGTGGGACAAACTTCAAATGCGTTTTTCTCAGTTTGCTGTTTTTGCATATGGGACATTTAAGCGAACATGGGCAGTAAAGCTTTTTTGATTCTTATGTTTATAGGACCTTTTAAAAAAAACTACACAGTAAAAAAAAGATGGTAATATGACATCTGGGAAGGGGTACATCTTTTATGTCAGGAAAAATGTGTAATTTTACCTCTGAAAATGTGTAATTATACCACTTTTCTGGTGTAATCTCACTTTTTCAGTCTAAATTGGGGTAAAATTACACCATAAAAGATGTAATATTTAACCTTCCAAAATTACTCCTTTCAAATTTACAAAAAAAGCTTAACAAAATTACGCCGTCGTTTGACCCTTCCCAGATGTAACATTATCATGATTTTTTTCATTTTGATCTTCACGAATAAGGTTGGTCTATGAAATGTTTTTAAGGAGTTCATTTTTCGAGTGATGAAAAAAACGTAATTTTGTGAAAATACTAAATTAACATAAAATATGTTTTTATAACCAACTTTTTAAGTCTGAGAAATTTTAGTTTGCATAAGTTTAAAAATAAACAATATACAATGTAAACAAACGCAAGACAACGGTACCTTACCGCAAAATTCATGACGGATCGCTATGGCAAATCTGCAAAATGTAAAACAGCTGAACAGACCCGGTTTCATTGACCCTTCTATACGCGCGAGTGAAAGAGAGAGACGTCATACCTTAAGCCTCATTCTCATTCTTACCCTCTCCCCGTCTCACTTCCTCCCTACTCACCATGTGGTGTATTTATATTTATGAAAGTCGCATGTACCGGTTCGGGATTAATGGCGTAATAATGAGCAAAACGCAAGCCTCTCAAAATCAACCAACCGGCTGACCAAAGAGAGGGCAGGTTAGGGTGGCAACCGTGGATAAGGGAAGGAAACTCCGGCAAACTAGTTTTGCGAACCGCCGGTGATCAAGTCGAGTCAACGAGCCCACGCGTCATACTTTTGGAGCCCCCACACTGGAATCTGAGGCGCCGAGGGCACAAATCTTTGGACAAGAGTTTAATGAAGGTGTAGTTCAAATATAAATTAAAATTTAATTTTTGTAGACCTGTTTTCTGGATTCCTTTTTTTCAAGAATATTTTCTGAAAAGTATCAAAAAACAATTTATTTTGGTTACAACCTTGTGTCTCAAATTTCATCCCAAAGGGATTAACCTCTGCTGAATCATCTTGGGCTTGCGAACCGGCTTGGGGCGCCGTCATTAAATTCAAATGAGCAGAGCCAGGAAGAGGCGACTCTTCAAAATTTGGGCCTTCGTTTGTGGAGTGTGTCTGCTGCTGAAATCAGGACCGCCACCAACACTAATGCGTCTTTTGCTGTAGAAACTGACTTAGAGAGAATAAAAAAAGGCTGCGAAAAGAAAAACGGAAATTATAATGACGAGAGAGCGCGATGATGGGTTTTGACGGGGTTGACCTAATTTATTCTATTTTGTTTATTATTTGTATTCGCTGGATGTTCTGCAAGGCAGGCAGTGCCTGAATGGGACAGTGAAAATCATTTAGGTATTTTATAACTTTGAGATTTCGGCAAAAACTTGCAAACTAAAAATGCTCTGTTTATTTGGTATAATTCTAAAGTTTTAAAAATAAACTTTAAACCACATAATGTTCTTGTCTTTTGCTCACACTAAAAAAATATGAAAAATATTTTGTGATTTTTTTGTCTTTCGGCAATACATGTAAAAAAAACTATTAAAGAATTAAATTTTACATTTAAAAGGGTAATTGAACAAAATGTATCAAAAAAAAAAAATCATGAATTCTAACGCTTATTCGCTTATTCAATTATTCATTTAAGTCCAAATATTCATTTGCTAACTACTTTGGATTGAAAATCTAAACTTAAATCTAAAATCCTCTAAACTTAATGTTCAAAACTAAACGTTCCTTTAACTGTTGCAGTACTACTTCTATCAAAAAACAATAAAAATGTGTGAACTGATATACAAATAGGATAGATATCGCGATTTGAAAAAGAAATGACCATTTACGTCAAAAGATCCGTAGTTCCTCGATTCGCAACAATGGTCAATACAACCATAATCCGAAAACCGTTAGTTCAACAGATCAACGAATTTTGTCCGATATCATTACATTATTGATTGATTGAGACTCTATGGACAATTTGACATAAAAGAATGCCTAGTATTCTATATCAATCAAAGTTTATTGACAGCATTACTCTAACTTAACAATTGCAACTAAATTTATCGTCAAATAGATTTGGAAAGCATACAGATTTATTTTAAATGCTAATGCTAAGCAACAAATCAATTGTACTATCCTAAAGTCCCACCTAAATCCCACATTGTGATAGTGAAAAAGTCACAGAAGCAGCGGTGTCTTGTGCAATTGTGATATTTTCACTATCGGAGAACTACCTAGTTCACGAAGACAGCTTATCGGTCAACGCTTAAGCCCTGGGGCTGCGACAAAGCGAGTTCTCGTAGCATGAAGTGGTGTCCATAGTGCTTATAAAAAAGAATGTATACCCAAATTTTAACTAATGCACTAGGATCAAATCATGCCCCTTGACTTTACAAGGCCCAGGGGTTTACATTTATTTAGGTAAAATTACTTCGAAAAAAGATAAGATTCAAACATCCAATTTACAACCTTCTAAAAGTTAACTTTATTTTACTGTGTAGCGTAAATTTAAATAATTTTAATTTTCGTACTACAGATTTTGTGATGACCACAAATATTTTTATTTAAATCCAAACATTTTTTCCATCCAAACCAGATTTTTCATCATCATGGACTTTGGCGATAAAGGTTACTTTTTCCGTACTCTAACATATCAAATAAGGCCGTTGCAAATATTTTTCAAAGTTTATGTCGGGGAAAGAAATATTTAAAAAAAACTTCAAAATTTTAATGAAAATAGAAGTTTAATCAACTGAAACCCATTTATAATTAATTTTCCTGCGTTTATAATCATATTTAGCATGTTTGAACTCCTTTAAAAAACATTTTGAATTTTTATGAAATATCAAAAAGTAGTTTTTTTGCGAAAAAAAAAATTGCATCGATATTTTGATTGATTTAATGATTCGAAAACAACTGAACTGATGTAATATGCTTTTTAAAACATTATTTTTTCACCCAAAGTTGAAAACTTGGCTTGTAATTTCCATTTTTATTTATATTGTTTAGAGTCGTGGGACATAAACTACAAAAAAAATGTTGCAACGTCCTAAATCGAAAATTAAATATATTTTGTTCTTTTTGTTTTTTTTATTAGTCAAATCAAAGTTCAGCGAACCCAAGCTTGTCAAATTCGAGGTTGAAATGTTCTCAATAGTCCATCATTGTCATATTGGCCGAAGTCATATTTGAGCTAAACGACCAAGAAAAGATAACGAAAATAAAATCGTAATTCGATTATCCAAAAATAAGTAAGTCTAGATTATAGTCCTTTATCAATTCCTTGAATGTTGCTGAAGATATCAAACCGATCAGAAAATTCTCGGGATACAGATACAACCCACAAAATTGCAATCATAAGAAAAAAAGATCCAAAATTGCTTCTTCTGACATAGTGAATAGACAACAAAACTCATATTTTGTAATTAGAACAAGGGCGTCTATGATACTTAAAAAAATGAACGTTGTTGTTCAAATTAAAAACGATCCTCACCTGCACTTGAAACATGGTCACCGAATCGTCCAGCATCTGGATCCGGACGGCGAGCTTCTTGCCGCCGCGCGACTGTGACGCCGAGATGCTTCCGTCCACCCCGGACGGCGTACTCAGCGAGTGGATCATCCGCGTCCCGGAGAGCGTCCCCATGCCGGAACTTTCGTCTCCTCTACCTCCACCCCCTCCGCCTCCCCCTCTCGCCGACGGTCCCATCGAATCCAGCGACATTTCTTTGTGTGATGTGGTTGTTGTTTGGGTGATTAAAACGATTTGGCACAAACACTTGGCTTGTTTTTGATCGACTTGTTTTGCTTCTGGGTGGTCACAATTTTCTTCGTTTTATTTTGTTATGATGATCTTTGGGTTGTTTTTTCTTCCTCAAGATTCACGCACGCTCACAATTGCACACAAATTAAACAATCAACGCCACGTGCGTCGCAATTGAGTGAAATTACTAAAAACAGATAACACTCACACACACGAACCCAAAGAGAACGATTCAAACTCAACACTACTGGCTCGACGATCCGTACGCGATCACATCTGGCCTGCTGCAAACTCTCGCGGCGGCATCTTTCTCTGTTGTTGAACTGCTGTCGACTGCCTTGCCGTCATCATTCTCTCAATCTTGGTTGTACCACCCCCACCGGGTACGACTCGTGACTTGCATTCAGTAAACAAAATTGACTTTGAACTCGCACCAACCAACAGATCTTCTTCATTCAACACTTTTGACTAATTGAATGGAATTTTTCACGTTAACACACATGCTTTCGCGCTCGATTACTCTTAAAATCTAAACAATTATTTTGCTTAACAAATCAACAACGATATTCTTCTTGCTTTCTTCATGCATAGCACACTCACACACACAAAATCTGGTTGAAATTTCGCGAAACGATCCTGAAAAGAAAAACAAGAAAAGAAGATTCATTAGAACTCGTAATGAAATTAATGAAGAAAAGTGTATTAATTAGAGGGTGTTACAAACGAACGCAGCTTGAAATATAACCCTAGCGTAAATTGAGATTAGATTAATTGCGGAAAGGCCCAAATCCTCCCCGATTCGAAAATTTAGTACCACGATCAATATTTACGCGGAACGCAGTTGGGAGTAGTTTTGATGAGTTAGTAAATTGTTGAAATACGGTGGTAGCATAAAAGATGCGCCATTGTGGAGGAAAGAATGGCTGATGCTGCTGCTACGCTGACGTCAATGTGTTTTATGATATAATACTCTCTCTTGAAGCACTTGTGTGGTGCTATAAAATGGGGGTGGGCACGGCGCGGAAACTATTTTTAGTGCCTTGCCTTCACTAATCGTTGATGGGTTTGAAAAGGGCTCCCCGTTGGGTTTTATTTTGATAGGAACTCCGAATTGGATTTTTTTCTCCATTCTTCAATTTAGAATTTTGAAGTTTCAAACTGTTCAGCAGGGATGAAACAATTGCAAGAAAAAAATGTCCGCTTGCAAACTTTCTTCGAAAATCTCCCGATTTTTTCGAAAAACTATCAATCAGTAGATGATATTTTGTAACTCTCATTGTTAGCACCACTTAAATTACGTTTTGTTAACAAACATTGTTCATCTACGAATAGTGACAAGTCCTTTTCGATGCGTGACGTTACACCTGCAAGTGTAGAAGAGAAATCAGTATTTCGCCGAATAATCTCGATGATGATTTTTTGAGTTTCTTTCAACCGATCTTTCGTTCGCGAGAGAGGAGAGCCATGTTCCCTTCGGTTTTTTTCTTCGCTGAAAATTCTTTCATAACTAACTAAAAGTTAAATTCCAAAAATACATATTTTTAAATTTTCGATATTTTTTGGTGATTGTAAAAAATCTGGTTAGGAGACAGGAATTTTTGAAATAAAATCGTGCTTTTGGGAAAATATCGAAAATCCGGACAAAACGATCATTTTTAAAGCCAAAACGAACTTGTAATCGAAAAGTACTTAACCATTTTTTTTTTTTTTTGACAAAATGTACCGTTTTCAAGTTTTTTAGCCGTTTTTTTTGCACTTTAAAAATATTTTTTCAAACAATAGAACAACATAATTTTGTTTACCATGCTGAGAAAATGTCTTACAATTTTCTTTCTGGAAGTTTGAAAATCGGGCAATTAGTTTCTGAGATACAACAGAATTCGATGCGATGAAAATTATTTTTTCTTACTGTCACCATATTAGCCTGTACTTTTAAAATGACGATATCTCGAAAACTACCTCTAGGTTCAATTTTCAATGTTAAAAAATGAAACTATTGTGAAATTTTTTGATCTTTTCAACAAAAGTTATTTCAAGATTTTAAGGTCATGGTTTACTTTTGAATTAGGGCTTGTGATTTTTCACGGTTCAAAAAATAAAATTTCTAAAAAATCAGCTTGAAATAATTGCAAAAAAAAATAATCTAATTCTGGCATTATTGCGTAGAGGAAAGTTACTTTGAGAACTAACAATAGTTCAAAAAACAAAATATTTTCTCCTGACACAAAAATTAATTGCAATATTTGCATTAGTTCAAGTTGGTCCTTTTCTACTTCTCAAAGACTTAAAAATTTAAAAATCAAAATAATTTGCTAAAGTCTCTCCAAATGAAAACCATTCTTAATTCATTAAAAGTAGAACTAGAATATTAGATTACTTTGAAAAGGTTTAAGTAAAGCTCCATTTATAACATTTTTGCAACATTTGGTATTGATAATGAAAAAAATTAAATCATTTTTAAATAATAAAAAATGTAATAATTATCAACATCTACCATATTTTAAAATTGAAAAAAAAAATTCTACCAAATATATTATTTTGAATATTACATTTTAACAACTGCTTCCAAAATAGGTACTCGTCTTGTGGTATGTTTCAATTCAAAAATCTATTTTGTAAACACTGAAGAGCAATTTTCCGACTGTTTTTTTTTCGAATTTCAGGGCATTGACCAGATTTCACGACCAAGAGGAAATTTCACGGATTACGCGGCTTCCTTGAAATCGCGAAAAATTACTAGTCCTAGAAATGTTCTACAAAAAGATAATTTAACCTATTTCAAAAATTGTTATAATTTAGTCTAAACTAAATTATAACATTTTTCAAATAATTGAATTAAAAGATCAGAATTTTTTGAATGATGCGTCATGATTCGAAATCCAGACACTTAGTAGCATATGGGTAATTCTCTACCAACTCACACGAAATCGAGAAAAGTTGCCCCGACCCCTCTTCGATTTGCGTGAAACTTTGTCCTAAGGGGTTACTTTTGTCCCTGATCACAATTCCGAGGTCCGTTTTTTGATATCTCGTGACGGAGGGGCGGTACGACCCCTTCCATTTTTGAACATGCGAAAAAAGAGGTGTTTTTCAATCATTTGCAGCCTGAAACGGTGATGAGATAGAAATTTGGTGTCAAAGGGACTTTTATGTAAAATTAGACGCTCGATTTGATGGCGTACTCAGAATTCCGAAAAAACGTATTTTTCATCGAAAAAAATACTAAAAAAGTTTTAAAAATTCTCCCATTTTCCGTTACTTGACTGTAAAAATTTTTGGAACTTGTCATTTTATGGGAAATTTAACGTACTTTTCGAATCTACATTGACTCAGAAGGGTCATTTTTTCATTTAGAACAAAAATTTTCATTTTAAAATTTCGTGTTTTTTCTAACTTTGCAGGTTTATTTTTTAAAGTATAACAATGTTCTACAAAGTTGTAGAGCAGATAATTACAAAAAAAAATAATATATAGACATAAGGGGTTTGCTTATAAACATCACGAGTTATCGCGATTTCACGAAAAAAAAGTTTTGAAAAAGTTACTTTTTGCGTTTCTCTTTGTTTCGTCGTCCGTGTCTGTCGCGGGTGACCATGAACGGCCATGATCAACGACGACCAACATTTTCAAAACTTTTTTTTCGTAAAATCGCAATAACTCGTGATGCGCCCCATCAAATCGGGCGTCTAATTTTACATAAAAGTCCCTTTGACACCAAATTTCTAGCTCATCACCGTTTCAGGCTGCAAATTATTGAAAAACACCTCTTTTTTCGCATGTTCAAAAATGGAAAGGGTCGTACCGCCCCTCCGTCACGAGATATCAAAAAACGGACCTCGGATTCGTGATCAGGGACAAAAGTTACCCCTTAGGACAAAGTTTCACGCAAATCGAAGAGGGGTCGGGGCAACTGCTGTGTGAGTTGGCGGAGAATTACCCATATCTTTTTTGTTATAGCTGACAAAAAATCATGTAATAAGTTGGAAATGAAGAAATATCATCAAGATGTAGTACTAACAGTCAATTTTAAGAGGATGCATGCAAAATATGTCTTTTCAACCCATTTTTCATCAGATTTTCAAAATCAAAATTACTTGCTGTGCATCGAATCCCGGATACTGATAAAAGCTGAGTCAAAATCCGAACACTTTTGATTCGAATTCCGAACACACGATGTTGCTTATGAATCGCACAAATTTGGACTGAAATTTAAGTGAATGGCATGCTTTAGGTCTCAAATAAGCTGTTAATATCAAAACAATCAATATTTTGTATAAAAAATTGATAAAATTTAAGAAAATCAGAACCATTAATTTCAGCTTTGGCTTCCCGGTGCTTCGAACGCCTATGAAATATTTCAGCGAAAAGTTTCACAGTTTTGGTAAACATTATTATTAATTTAATTTAATTGCTGTTGCATTGGCTACAGCATCCAAACATATATATTTTTTTTTTTTTTTTTTTTTGGGAGGGTGGTCCAGCCGCACATCGTTGATGTTGAAACCTCTAAACTGGGCCCTCGTCCTGTCACGTCCGTCAGTAGTCTTGTCGTACATTACAACTAGAATCAGATCTGCCAATGAATTAGTACACTTCGACCAAATAAACACTGACGCTGTATGGATCTGACTCTAGAATAAATGCACAGTTGTGTGTTATTCATAAGTCCAACTAATTCAATTATTCATTTAAGTCCAAATATTAATTTGCTAACTACTTTGGATTGAATATCTAAATTTTAAACTAAAATCCTCTAAACTTAATGTTCAAAACTAAACGTTCCTTTAACTGTTGCAGTACTACTTCTATCAAAAAACAATAAAAATTTGTGAACTGATATACAAATAGGATAGAATCCGCGATTTGAAAAAGAAATGACCATTTACGTCAAAAGATTCGTAGTTCCTCGATTCGCAACAATGGTCGATACAACCATAATCCGAAAACCGTTAGTTCAACAGATCAACGAATTTTGTCCGATATCATTACATTATTGATTGATCGAGACTCTATGGACAATTTGACATAAAAGAATGCCTAGTATTCTACATCAATCAAAGTTTATTGACAGCATAAAATTATCCCACATTGTGATAGTGAAAAAGTCACAGAAGCAGCGGTGTCTTGTGCAATTGTGATATTTTCACTATCGGAGAACTACCTAGTTCACGAAGACAGCTTATCGGTCAACGCTTAAGCCCTGGGGCTGCGGCAAAGCGAGTTCTCGTAGCATGAAGTGGTGTCCATAGTGCTTATAAAAAATAATGTATGCCCAAATTTTAACTAATGCACTAGGATCAAATCATGCCCCTTGACTTTACAAGGCCCAGGGACTACAGCATCCAAACATATTTGAAATGAAAGTTGATCTTAGAATTCATCAAATAAAACAGTTTTGACAATAATTATGCGAACATATATCAAGAAAACCCACCGCGGTTAACTAAAATCAAATTAACAATACAACTCGGGTTTTGATATTTTCCAAAAAACACGATTTTTTCAAAAAATATCTCCTAAAATAGGTTTTGTACCATCACGCACAATGGCTCTGGAGATTTGTTATTTGGTCCCCACATAAAAAAATCGAAAAAGTACGTATATTCTGAATTAAACATTTAGAAATAAAAAGATAAATAAAATCGAAAATTTCTTTTTTCCGTGTAGCTTTTTTCCCAAAAGTTCAAATCATAACCTTCAACTTTGCCGAAGACACCAAATCGATCAGAAAATCCCTTCACTCAAAATACAGAAAAATTGCATGAAAAATTAATGATGCAAAAAGACTCATTTTTAAATTGAGATTTGCGAAATCGTAACTCAGTGCACGGAGAAAAAAGAGTTCCCAAAATCGTGAACAAGCGTTCATGAAAATGGAAACCACGAACAAAGTGTTCAAATGCCATGGTACGTTTTTCAAAATCGTACCATGGGATTTGAACACTTTGTTCGTGGTTCCCATTTTCATGAACGCTTGTTCACGATTTTGGGAACTCTTTTTTCTCCGTGTGGGCATGTTTTTGATTGCAAAAATTACAGATTTGGCCAAATCGAGTTCTGCAAAGTTCTAGGATCATCTAGACATCGTTACAATTCACTCTAAAAATAATAAAAATCCTTTTGGAAACTAAACCGAGAAATAAGGTCAGGTTCAACCAAAATGAATTCATTAACAATGAATGATTTGTAGGTTAAGTTAACAACTGCATTTTTCAAGAAGCGTTTCCAGCTATAATAAATTTGAATTCGGAATAAGTTTTAGAACAATTGGACAAGTTTCAACTGCTCAAATGC